>NC_053438.1:6974331-7280974 GCF_007990345.1 Gossypium hirsutum | reverse complement strand
TTTCGTTCGAAAATTTCGACGTTTGGGCACTCAATTTAGTCAAAAGGACTAAATTGTAATAGTGCAAAAGTTGAGTTCTATATGTAGAAGTATCTAATTGATATGAAATTTTAAATTGGAGGTCTTTATGTGGTAATTAGACATTAGTTGTTGATGGACAAAAATGACATAAGAAATGAGAGAAATAGATTTTTTTAACTGGGGGCATATAGTCATTGTAATAAAAAAAATAAAATGGGAAAAAGATGACAAAAATCATCATTTCCTCATTAGTTGCTGCCGAAATTTGAAGGAAGCCATAGCTAAGGTTTCTTTGCTTCTCAAGCTCATAGTAAGTGCATCCTAGCCCCGTTTTTAATGTCTTCGCATTTTGGAATCCTCGTAACTCGGTTTAGCTTATTCTAGCAATAATTCGTGTTAGGGCTCATATTTGGAAAAATACCCATAGGTGAAATGTGTTTATTTTGCTGTTTTATGTGGAATATGAAGCTATAAATTATGTTAAACAACTTTTGCTAAGCGATTTTAAGCGAAAACGGGTAAATAGGCATAATCGGTAAAATAATTATGTTCATAAGTGTATGTTAGAGTGAGAATTTGATGTTGCCATAGAAGGGAAAAATGTTCAGCATGTCATAAAACCTAAGATAATGATGAAGTTTAATTTCCGAGCTTGGGGACAAAGTGTAATTATGCAAAAGTTGGGGGCAAATTGTAATTTTTCAAAAGTTGGGTGGTGGATTATTTTAATGAATGTGAACATTAAATGAGTTAAATTTGCTATTATAGATCAAGAAAGACGTGAAGATTATCTCAAACGAGGAAAAGAAAAGATAGTGGAGTGAAGTGCAAATTACGATATTTTGCACCGAGGTAATAAACACGTGACTTGATGTATTATTTTGACATTAATTGATATATGTTAGATTTATTTGGAATTAAAATAAATGTTTGGCCATATCCTAAAATGTTGTTAAATCGGGAAAGGTGGTAAAGGGTTGCAATATATGATTTATGGGTTGAACACTCGGAATAAGCCGAAGTATGTTGTACATAAAGGGGTTGCTGTGTGCTGATTCCCCGATTCATTGGTGGTGCTATGTGCGATATCCACCGTATCTTTGAAATGTGAAAGGGGGTTGCTATGTGCTGATTCCCCGAGGGGTTGCTAAGTGCTGATTCCCCGGTTCATTGGTGGTGCTAAGTGCGATATCCACCGTATCTCTGAAATAAAAAGGGGGTTGCTATGTGCTGATTCCCCCAAGGGTTGCTAAGTGCTGATTCCCCGATTAAGTGGTGGTGCTAAGTGCGAGATCCACCAATAACGGTTAACATTCCGAGTGCTCAACGAAAAAGTGTGGAAGGTGAATATTGCCATATGGTGGAAATTTTTATGGGGCAAATATTGAGTTGGATACTAAATCGATCCATGTATGAGATGGGAGAAAATATCAAAAACGAAAAAAGGAACGATTTAGTTATAAACTGTGTGAACAACAGCAGATGGATAACTTTGAAAAATCACCATAAATGGTGGAAAATGAATGGGAAGCTGAATAATATATGAAATGAAGCTGAATGTGTCTATTTTCATATGAAATAAATAGAATAAGCAAAAGAGTTGTATTTTTGGAGATATCTGAATTTTACTGAAACAGGGCTGGATTGATTTCGGGATCCCCTGTTCTAACTTTGGAAAATCACCAAAAATTGTACAAAAATAATTATGGTGTGAAATTTATATTCCTGGATTCCTTATTGACTCTATTTTTAATAGAAACAAGCGAAACCATTTTTAAAATTTTGTACAGAGAGTTAAGTGAATTTTTTTGAGGAAGGGTCAGAACCGTTGGGCAGTGAAACAGGGGAAGTTTTAATGAATAAACTGTACTAATTGGCTGGGTAAAAAATTCTGAAATTTTTATGGTGAAATGGTATATGAGTCTAGTTTCAGGGAAATTTACGAAACTCAATTTGGAGCCCTGTAGCTCCGGATAAAAATAAATTAGCGACTATGACGCAGAAAAACAGTTTGCTGGAAATTGCCTAAACAATGAAGTTATTCATGAATAAGTTTATATTTTGGTGTAGTTATGTGAGTAATTACTTATTTATCATGTGTTTACTTACTAAGCTATATGCTTACTCGATTTTATTTTCCCTTGATTATAGTGACTTCGACAACTCGGAAATTTGAACGAAGTCAGACAATCATCCACACTATCCTTCACACTTGGGGTATTTGCTACTATCGTTCCGGAATTATGGCATGTATAGACGACCTATGAATATGGAATCATCATGTAATATATGTTATGGTTTGATTTAAAATGTGGTGTTCATTAATAGTTAAATTGTGAGTGTTATTATAAATGAGTTTGGTTGATATATATATTGGATTGTGATTTAAATTTGCAGGAGGTTTAAGCAAAATTAAGCAGAAATGCTGTCGAAATTTTTTTAAAAAACTTAGTAATACCTCATACTCTGTTCCGAGCCGGAATACGAGTAAGGGGTGTTACATTTTAGTGGTATCAGAGCTACGGTTTAGTCGGTTCTCGGACCAATAAAATATGTGTGAAAGTCAGTCTATACATGCCATCAATATATTGTGATAGTGTGATGATTTCTGACAATTTAAAATTTTGTTTTATATAGTAAATGGATCCTAATCGAAGTATGGCAGATGATGTTGAAAGTAACACGCCGGTTCCCGCACAAGGGACCGCGCATGAAGAGAGTAGACATGAGACACATGGACAGGATGAGGCTCGAGAAGCCTTCCTCCGAATGATGAGTGATTGGTATACAGAATATGTCCGTGTAAATCCGAATGTTCCACCTCCTCCACCCCCTCCTATTCCTCCGCCGGTCCCCGTAGCTCCACGAAGTGCTGAATTGGTGAGATCAAGTAAACCACCCGTTGATAGAATTCGAAAGCATGGGGCTGAAGATTTCAGGGCCAATGTTGATGATGATCCGGAAAAAGCCGAGTTTTGGCTTGAAAATACTATCCAGGTATTTGATGAATTATCTTGTACTCCTGAGGAATGTTTGAAATGTGCTGTGTCTTTATTGAAGGATTCGGCATACCGTTGGTGGAAAACATTAATAACGGTGGTTCCAAAAGAAAGAGTTACTTGGGACTTCTTTCAGGAAGAATTCAGAAAGAAATATGTAAGCCAACGGTTTATTGATCAGAAGCGCAAAGAGTTTCTCGGATTGAAACAGGACCGAATGTCAGTAGCAGAATATGAACGGGAGTTTGTCCGGCTTAGTAAATATGCCCAGGAATGTGTGCCTACGGAGGCTATTATGTGTAAAAGATTTGAAGAGGGGCTAAATGAAGACATCAGATTACATGTTGGAATTTTAGAGTTAAAAGAATTTGTGGTATTAGTTGATCGTGCTTGCAAAGCTGAAGAGCTGAGTAGAGAAAAGAGAAGGGCAGAGATGGAAGCTCGAGATGTAAGGAAGAGGTCAATGGGCAGAACATTTCAATCTCACCCGAAGAAGTTTAAAGGGATGGATCCACGACCAACCGGTTCAGTTGGGTATTCACGCAGAGACCGAGGGAGGTCATATTCCGGAACTACAACTCGAGCTACCTCAGTGGCAAGTGTGGGTAATGTAGGAAACACCAGACCTGAATGTCAACAGTGTGGCAGGCGACATACTGGTGAGTGTTGGGGATTTAAACGAGCTTGTTTCAGATGTGGTTCCCAAGAGCATTATGTAAAAGACTGCCCTGAGAGAATAGAAGAAGAAAGATTACAAAGAGCTGGATCGGGTGATGTTGTCAGTAGAGGCAGACCACCGAGAAATATGGGAAGCAAAGCCAGTGGTAAGAGTGTGATAAAAGATGCAGCTGGAGGATCAAAACTAGAGCGCCTGCCAGGACTTATGCTATACGCGCTCGAGAGGATGCCTCATCTCCCGATGTGATTACTGGTACATTTTCTCTTCATGATATTGATGTTATTGCTTTGATTGATCCCGGCTCTACTCATTCATATATATGCATGAATTTGGTGTCTAGTAAGAAATTGCCTGTTGAAAACACTGAATTTGTAGTTAAAGTATCAAATCCTTTAGGCAAATATGTCTTAGTCGATAAGGTTTGCAAGAATTGTCCCCTGATGATTCAAGGTCACTGTTTCCCGGCTAATTTGATGTTGTTACCATTTGATGAGTTTGATGTTATTTTGGGGATGGATTGGTTGATATTGCATGATGCCAAGGTAAATTGTAGACAGAAAATTCTTGAATTAAATTGTGAAAACGGTGAAATTCTCCGGGTTGAAACAAAGGAGCCGAATAAGTTGCCTATGGTGATTTCGCACATGTCTGCTCAGAAATACTTGAGAAAGGGATGTGAAGTTTATCTTGCTTATGTGCTGAACACGGATATTACTGGGTCGAAGCTTGAATCAGTGCCGGTAGTTTGTGAATTTCCAGATGTATTTCCAGAGGAATTGCCTGGGTTACCTCCGATTAGAGAAGTTGAGTTTTCTATTGATCTGTTACCTGGTACTGCACCGATTTCTATTGCACCGTATCGAATGGCTCCGACTGAGTTGAAGGAATTAAAAGCTCAGTTACAAGAGTTGACAGATAAAGGATTTGTGAGACCGAGTTTTCTCCTTGGGGTGCTCCTGTGTTATTTGTGAAAAAAAAGACGGCTCTATGAGACTTTGTATTGACTATCGTCAGCTCAACAAGGTGACTATAAAGAACAAGTATCCTTTGCCGAGAATTGATGATTTATTTGATCAATTAAAAGGGGCAACAGTGTTTTCTAAGATTGATTTGAGGTCTGGTTACTATCAGTTAAGAGTTAAAGAGTCTGATGTGCCGAAAACCGCCTTTAGAACAAGGTATGGACACTATGAATTTCTGGTAATGCCTTTTGGGTTAACAAATACTCCAGCTATTTTTATGGACTTGATGAACCGAATTTTTCGGCCGTACTTGGATAAGTTCGTGGTGGTGTTCATAGATGATATTTTAATCTATTCTCGGGATGAATCTGAGCATGCAGAACATTTAAGAACTGTGTTGCAGATTCTGAGAGAAAAGAAATTGTATGCTAAATTCAGCAAAAGTGAGTTTTGGCTTCGTGAGGTTGGATTCTTGGGACATATAGTTTCAAGTGAAGGTATTCGGGTTGATCCAAGCAAAATTTCAGCAATTGTTGATTGGGAGCCACCAAAGAATGTGACAGAAGTTAGAAGCTTTCTGGGCTTAGTTGGGTATTACAGACGCTTTGTCAAGGGATTTTCGATGATTGCTTCTCCTATGACTAAGTTACTGCAGAAGAATGTCAAGTTTGAATGGACCAATAAATGTCAACAGAGTTTTGAAAAGTTGAAGGCATTATTGACTGAGGCGCCAGTGTTGGTGCAACCTGAGTCCGGGAAGGAGTTTGTAATTTATAGTGATGCATCGTTGAATGGTCTTGGGTGTGTGTTAATGCAAGAGGGCAAAGTAATAGCTTATGCTTCGAGACAATTGAAACCGCATGAGAAGAATTATCCGACGCATGATTTAGAATTGGCTGCCATTGTTTTTGCTTTAAAAATTTGGCGTCATTATTTGTATGGTGAAAAGTGCCGAATCTTCACTGATCATAAGAGTTTGAAGTATTTGATGAGCCAAAAAGATTTGAATTTGCGGCAACGAAGATGGCTCGAGCTAATCAAAGACTATGAGCTAGTGATTGATTATCACCCCGGGAAAGCTAATGTGGTTGCTGATGCCTTGAGCAGAAAATATTTATTTGCTTTGAGAGCTATGGGTACGATGTTAACTTTATCTGATGATGGCTCAATGTTGGTTGAATTGAGAGCTAGACCATTATTTCTTCAGCAAATTCGGGAATCTCAAAAGAATGACAGTAAATTGCAAGCCAAGAGAGCTCAGTGTGAAGCAGGTGTTGACTCAGATTTTCAAATTGGTTCAGATGATTGCTTGATGTTCCGGGATAGAGTATGTGTACCAAGAAATGATGAGTTAATTCAGACCATTTTATGTGAGGCACATAGTGGTGACTTGTCAGTTCATCCGGGTAGTGTGAAAATGTATAATGATTTGAAGAAGTTGTATTGGTGGCCAGGCATGAAAAAGGATATCTCGGAATTTGTATCAAAGTGTTTAATCTGTCAACAAGTGAAGGCTGAGCATCAAGTACCATCGGGTTTACTTCAACCGATAACGATTCCAGAGTGGAAGTGGGATAGTATTACGATGGATTTTGTGACAGGATTGCCTTTAACTCCAAAGAAGAAAGATGCTATTTGGGTAATTGTTGATAGATTGACAAAGTCGGCTCATTTTATTCCGATACGCATTGATTACTCACTTGACAGGTTGGCAGAATTATATGTTGCTGAAATAGTGAGATTACATGGGGTGCCTAAATCTATTATATCGGATAGAGATCCGAGATTTACTTCGAGGTTTTGGATAAAGTTGCAGGAAGCCTTGGGTACAAAATTGAATTTCAGTACTGCGTTTCATCCGCAAACTGACGGGCAATCGGAAAGAGTGATTCAAATTCTTGAAGATATGCTCCGGTGTTGTATTTTAGAATTGAAAGGCAGTTGGGAGAAATATCTACCATTGGTTGAATTTGCTTATAACAATAGCTATCAGTCAAGTATACGAATGGCACCGTATGAAGCATTATATGGGCGTAAGTGTAGAACTCCTTTATATTGGACTGAGCTCGGTGAGAACCGGATTCATGGAGTCGACTTGGTGAAAGAAACTGAAGAAAAGGTGAAAATAATTCGTGACTGTTTAAAGGCTGCCTCAGATCGGCAAAAGTCGTATGCAGATTTAAAGAGAAAAGAAATTGAGTTTCAAGTAGGTGATAAGGTGTTCTTGAAGGTGTCTCCATGGAAGAAGATTCTGAGATTTGGTCGTAAAGGCAAACTAAGTCCACGATTTATTGGACCATATGAAGTTACCGAGAGAGTTGGCCCTATAGCATATCGGTTAGCTTTACCACCGGAGTTGGAAAAGATACATAATGTGTTTCATGTGTCGATGTTGTGACGTTACCGTTCAGATCCTTCACATATAGTTTCCCCTACAGAGATTGAGGTCAGACCAGATATGACTTATGAGGAAGAACCAATAAAGATTTTGGCTCGGGAAGTCAAGCAGTTAAGGAATAAAAGTGTATCCTTAGTAAAAGTACTGTGGCAAAAACATGGGATGGAGGAAGCTACGTGGAAACCGGAGGAAATTATGAGGAAACAGTACCCAAATCTCTTTTCCGGTAAGATTTTCGGGACGAAAATCCTTAAGGGGGGAGAGTTGTAACAGCCCGATTTTGGGCCTAGTCGGAATAGTGGTTTCGGGACCACAAATCCGACGAGGGAAAATATGGTTATTATTATATTTTTATGGTCTACAATTTCACGGAAAATTTTCGTAAAAATTTCGTTCGAAAATTTCGACGTTTGGGCACTCAATTTAGTCAAAAGGACTAAATTGTAAATAGTGCAAAAGTTGAGTTCTATATGTAGAAGTATCTAATTGATATGAAATTTTAAATTGGAGGTCTTTATGTGGTAATTAGACCATTAGTTAGTTGATGGACAAAAATAGACATAAGAAATGAGAGAAATAGATTTTTTTAACTGGGGGCATATTAGTCATTTGGTAATAAAAAAATAAAATGGGAAAAAGATGACAAAAATCATCATCTTCCTCATTAGTTGCTGCCGAAATTTGAAGGAAGCCATAGCTAAGGTTTCTTTGCTTTCTCAAGCTCATAGTAAGTGCATCCTAGCCCCGTTTTTAATGTTCTTCGCATTTTTGGAATCCTCGTAACTCGGTTTAGCTTATTCTAGCAATAATTCGTGTTAGGGCTCATATTTGGAAAAATACCCATAGGTGAAATGTGTTTATTTTGCTGTTTTATGGTGGAATATGAAGCTATAAATTATGTTAAACAACTTTTGCTAAGCGATTTTAAGCGAAAACGGGTAAATAGGCATAATCGGTAAAAATAATTATTGTTCATAAGTGTATGTTAGAGTGAGAATTTGATGTTGCCATAGAAGGGAAAAATGTTCAGCATGTCATAAAACCTAAGAATAAGTGATGAAGTTTAATTTCCGAGCTTGGGGACAAATGTGTAATTATGCAAAAGTTTGGGGGCAAAATTGTAATTTTTCAAAAAGTTGGGTGGTGGATTATTTTAATGAATGTGAACATTAAATGAGTTAAATTTGCTATTATAGATCAAGAAAGACGTGAAGATTATCTCAAACGAGGAAAAGAAAAGATAGTGGAGTGAAGTGCAAAATTACGATATTTTGCACCGAGGTAAGTAAACACGTGACTTGATGTATTATTTTGACATTAATTGATATATGTTGAGATTTATTTGGAATTAAAATAAATGTTTGGCCATATCCTAAAAATGTTGTTAAATCGGGAAAGGTGGTAAAGGGTTGCAATATATGATTTATGGGTTGAACACTCGGAATAAGCCGAAGTATGTTGTACATAAAGGGGTTGCTGTGTGCTGATTCCCCGATTCATTAGTGGTGCTATGTGCGATATCCACCGTATCTTTGAAATGTGAAAGGGGGTTGCTATGTGCTGATTCCCCGAGGGGTTGCTAAGTGCTGATTCCCCGGTTCATTGGTGGTGCTAAGTGCGATATCCACCGTATCTCTGAAATAAAAAGGGGGTTGCTATGTGCTGATTCCCCCAAGGGGTTGCTAAGTGCTGATTCCCCGATTAAGTGGTGGTGCTAAGTGCGAGATCCACCAATAACGGTTAACATTCCGAGTGCTCAACGAAAAAGTGTGGAAGGTGAATATTGCCATATGGTGGAAATTTTTATGGGGCAAATATTGAGTTGGATACTAAATCGATCCATGTATGAGATGGGAGAAAATATCAAAAACGAAAAAAGGAACGATTTAGTTATAAACTGTGTTGAACAACAGCAGATGGATAACTTTGAAAAATCACCATAAATGGTGGAAAATGAATGGGAAGCTGAATAATATATGAAATTGAAGCTGAATGTGTCTATTTTCATATGAAATAAATAGAATAAGCAAAAGAGTTGTATTTTTGGAGATATCTGAATTTTACTGAAACAGGGCTGGATTGATTTCGGGATCCCCTGTTCTAACTTTGGAAAATCACCAAAAATTGTACAAAAATAATTATGGTGTGAAATTTATATTCCTGGATTCCTTATTGACTCTATTTTTAATAGAAACAAGCGAAACCATTTTTAAAATTTTGTACAGAGAGTTAAGTGAATTTTTTTGAGGAAGGGTCAGAACCGTTGGGCAGTGAAACAGGGGAAGTTTTAATGAATAAACTGTACTAATTGGCTGGGTAAAAAATTCTGAAATTTTTATGGTGAAATGGTATATGAGTCTAGTTTCAGGGAAAATTTACGAAACTCAATTTGGAGCCCTGTAGCTCCGGATAAAAATAAATTAGCGACTATGACGCAGAAAAACAGTTTGCTGGAAATTGCCTAAACAATGAAGTTATTCATGAATAAGTTTATATTTTGGTGTAGTTATGTGAGTAATTACTTATTTATCATGTGTTTACTTACTAAGCTATATGCTTACTCGATTTTATTTTTCCCTTGATTATAGTGACTTCCGACAACTCGGAAATTTGGAACGAAGTCAGACAATCATCCACACTATCCTTCACACTTGGGGTATTTTGCTACTATCGTTCCGGAAAATTATGGCATGTATAGACGACCTATGAAATATGGAATCATCATGTAAATATATGTTATGGTTTGATTTAAAATGTGGTGTTCATTAATAGTTAAATTGTGAGTATTATTATAAATGAGTTTGGTTGATATATATATATTGGATTGTGATTTAAATTTGCAGGAGGTTTAAGCAAAATTAAGCAGAAATGCTGTCGAAATTTTTTTAAAAAAACTTAGTAATACCTCATACTCTGTTCCGAGCCGGAATACGAGTAAGGGGTGTTACAAATAGACTCATCCTGATATGAGTTTACTAAAGATAAAATATAACCCAACCCACCAAGGATAAGGCTAGGATAAAAAATAACTAAAATTTCCTAAAGTAAGACTTGAACTCAAGACCTTAAACACACACCCAAAACACTTAACCACTAAAGCAAATACACATTTGTGTCAAGATTTACAGAAAAGAAATAAATTATTGAGGGCGTTACAACTTTGAACGTTGCGAATCTACAAACCAAAATCTAAACAACTTTCTTCTTCGATCTCTAACCCTAATCATCATATCAACTTAGATATAATATATGTTCTTTTACTCGTCAATGGGTACTAATCCACCATACTAGTCGTTAAATCATCGTTTGGAGCTCGTTACCCAGGCTTTTAAAAAAAAGAAAAGAAAATTAACATCCCAATGAGATAAATAAAGATTTTTGAATACTCTAGTGACTTAAAATGAAAAACTTTCAAATAGTTCAATGAAAATTTTGTAACCTTTTGAAGTTGAGTGGTCAAAACGTAAACTTACTAATAGTTTAGTGGTCGTGAGTGTAGTTTACCCTTTCACTTTTTAAATTCATTTTATTGTTTAAAAAATGATCAAATGTTGGATTAAAATGTAAATTTGCCACCACATTATGGGTGAATATTGAAATTTGCCACTATACTTTATTTTGATTAATATTTGCCATTATATTTTGAGAGTATAGTTAAATTTGCAACACAACTTTTATGTTATTGAATTTTACTATTGATATTTGAGTTTTACTAAATTTTGCCACTAATTGTCAATTGAGTTTTAGCTTGACTAGCATGGGTATTGTTGCCAATGCAGCAGGACATGGGTTCGAGTGCGTTGAAAAGGGCTATAGGTAGTTTTAGGCATTGTGCCAAAAAGAGCAAATATAATCAGAACTTATAATGAGATTTTTCAAATTAAAATTTGTCACTAATATTTATTTTTAATTAAAGTTTATCACTTAATATTGATTTTGATGATTTGAAAATAAAATTTAACAAGAAAAATATTATTTCGAATATTTTACTTTAATATCTAATAATAAATTAATTTATAAAAAAAATTAAAATATCATTTTTATTTAATAAAAGAAAGACTTGAAAAATAAAAAATTAAGATTACCTTTTTTATATGTAATATTTTTTATCAATTGTTGATATTATATTAATTTATTATTTTAAGTGTTAATTTTTTATTAAATTTGTCTTCAACTTATTTTAAATTAAAATTGAAGAGTAAAATTCAATAAAAAAATCAAAATCTGGTGACAAAATTCAATCAAAAAAAGAAAGAGACATAATTCTTAAGTACAATTGAAAATATCAATCGAAATAAAGTCTAGTGACAAATTTCAGCTTTCACCTAAAATATGGTAACAATTTTGCACATTAACCCTAAAATATTTAAAATTATTTTTATATTAATATTGCATATGTTATATAAATTAAAACCAAGAGAACAACCATTAAGCTCAAGCCAAAATAGTTGGCTTGAGAAGGGAAAGCCTTATAACAGATGGTTATCACATGATGGATGGCTAACAAGTCCTAATCAAGTGTTAGCAATAGTATCTTCCAAAGATCAATTGTATGAGTAGCCTCACGAGTAACGAACGATTAAGCCTTCACACATGTAACCTAAGACTCTAAGGCACCCTCAACATTAAAAGACTCAAGTATATTCAATCTCATATACTAACTATTAATGGCAGTTGCACATCCTAGATTTTGACTTACATATCTTGATTATTTACTTATATATTTTTAAGGATTTCGAGTAGCATATCTTAAGATTATAATTGGAGAAAAGATTTAATCAAGTAAGAGAAGTTTTCAAGAGTCCTACTGTGATTTATTTACCTTATGTAAAGAGATACTGATTTTGAAAAAGTTAAAGTGAAGCGAGGACTCTTTAGTAAAGAGATCCAATTTCAAAAAGCGTATCTGTTTCTTTATTGAAAACCTCTTGAAACAAAAGTCAGAGAGATATATGTTCACATTTATTAAAGAGTGACAAGTCAATATACATTTGGTTAAGAGATGACTTGTTATTAGTTATTGAATGAGATTAAGAGCACTTATTCTATTTATTGCGAGGAACTTATTTTAGTGAAAATTGTTGTAAAAAAAAAAAACTATCCGTATTGCTCATTTTGTAAACAATCTTTCAAAGGTGAAGTCTTAGTGGGGAGAGTAGTCTAGTATCTGTATAGGAGTGAGTTTCACTTAATCACATATTGTATAAGTTGATTTATAGTGAATTACTCTTCGAGAAATGCCCGCAGACATAAGAAATTTTCAAACTATGTAATCAAACTTTTGTGTCCATATTTTATTTTATAAATGTTAGTAAGTTAGTCCATTTGCAACTAACATACATTTAGAATACAAATTCATTAAACTTTCTGTAACACCCCCTAACCCTAAACCGTCGTCGGAATAAGGTTACGAGGTATTACCGAACATATTAGACAATCTACAAATAATTCTTAAATAAATAACAAACATATTATAATATAATCATAAATTCATATAAATATTTATTTTACTAATTGACTTCATTTTTTTATTATTTTATTTTATGTGATTTAAAGAAAAAACTCAATATAACCCTTTTATAAATAGTTAACATTCCCTGCAATTTCAAACCGCAACCAATTCACAATTCATACAATTTCATATTCAAATAACCTAAACATATCTTAAACATTAACTTACTAATTTACTAAATAAATATTCGCATATATTGTTTAAATAAATAAACTTCATTCATTCTATTTCATTTTTAGTACCAAACATACCATTTTATAACTTAACGTTTCATTTATCATTCAAATATTATAGGCCAATTCTTTACAACCGAAACTTACAAGACTCTTTAATAAAACCGAAGTACATGCCACATTTACCAAAGGAAAAATACATCACCAAAGTTATGCTAAAGTCGGGATTGATCTAGATGCTGAACCGAGACCTTTGACTTCTATCGACCTACGCACGGAAACAACTGTACGCTGAGTATTTCATACTCAGTGGTATTACCATAATTCAAATTATAACAATAATAAACATGTAAAGCATAAATCATACATACAAATTTAAATTCAAATTTTATATTTCAACAATAACAATTCATCAATTAATATCATATATCCACAATTTAAACTTTGACACATCATGAACCTTAGGTTCATTCCCCAATTTCATATCATATTTCAAATCACAATTTAACTTTTTCATCTCATTTCAGTAGCTCGATTGATCAACTTATTCGGTTTATCATTTCATTATTTACCCTATTAACAAAACTTGAACTTTGGCGGATACACGGATCCAACCAAACACTCCAGTATGGCACCTAGTGCCTCATCGGATAGTTCGAAGCAATAGTTGTCAACCAGTGTCTCATCAGCAAAGCCGAAGAAAGTTGGTACCCAGTACCTCATCGAATCTATCTGAAGAAATATAGTGACACCCAGTGTCTCATCGACTCGAGGTCGAAGTATCCTTGAACTTTTCCAATCATATGGCATGCCAACTATATCCGACTCAGCCCGACTAGTTAATAGGGTCTCCAAATGCACATTTCAATTCAATTCCACTTTTTCACTTTCAATCACAATTCAATTTCACACATATATTCATCATTCAATTGAATTTCTTTCAACTTAATAATAATACTTACCTTATATTTCACTTACCGTACATATAAATTTAATATAGCATTTAATAAGAAGTGATTTGAATTATAGTAATACAAACCGAAAATCTCCCATTTTAGTCCTCGATAGCTTTCTCCTTTCCTTTCGATGCCAATGCCTCAGGTTCTTTGTTAGCAAATTAAAGCTTAAATCCTTACACCCTAGTTTTTCCTTTTTCTTTTCTTTCTTTCTTTTTCCTTCCCCTGTTTCGAATGGTCTCTGTTTCTTTTCTTCTTTGTTTCTTTTATTCTTTTACTTTATTTCTTTTATGCATTAGTTAATAATATTAATAATAATAACAATGCATAATAATATAATATTATTTAATTCATAAATATATTTTACTTAAATTATAAGAAAATATTTTATTTTATTTTATTACAATTGTGTTTTTATATATTTTACACATGTTTAATTTAATCACCATACACTTGTCTTTAATTTAATTTATTCCATAATATAATAATTATAATTATAATTTATCAAAATATATTTTTAACTTAATTTTTAAGTAAATAAATAATTATAATACAAATGTATATACATATGTTATTACATATGTACAACTTTATCAGCCTACATTTGAGCATGCATGCCTTTCAATGTGAGTAACTACCTAATAGGCAAGCTTTCTAAGGAACATTTCAACATATAGAATTTGAATTTTTGTGAGAGCTTTTATTTCTAAACTTTTATCCAAATATCATTATTCCGAAGTAGGTTTGGTGTAATTCAACTATCAATTGCTTCATAACACTAATAAGTATAAATGTTCCTGATCAGAGGAGTTTGAGCATACTGAACAAATCACATCTTCATAACATTTGTGCCCTCTCTTAGCCATTGAGATCAGACTTCGATAAAGGTTAATTTCTCTTCCTAACCATAAGGGGGCATTTGATAGTAGCCCAAAGATTGTCAAATCTACACCAATCATCCGACTAAAAATTAATAGTTGTATCACTTTTTTCAACTACTGAAATCCTTGTTTAAGAAGAGGACTAACAAACTTGAAAACCAATCATCTTTAACAAATTTACCACTTTTATCACATTAAAACCCAATAGCATAACTCTAAGCAAAGCAAAGGTTGAGCAAAAGAAAAAAAAATTCAAAAAATTGAACCAAACCGAACTGAATACAACCCTAATAAAAATGCGTGACAAATAAGTGACACTTTAGTCTATAATATCACCATAAAATGGCAAGGTCTAAAAATTCATAACCAACCAATAGTCTGCCGCTTTGGCACGTTTCTTCGTCTGCCGCTTTGGCATGTTTCTTTTCGGTCTAAGGGTTTTCGTCTATAGTCGTGCTTTTTGGGGGCTGTTTTGTGGTTTGGGTTGTATTTTGTTTGTAGGGTCATGGAAAATGGTTTGGCGAATCTAGCGTTGACGGATGAGGAAGAAGAGGCTTTTGAAGAGGATGAGGCGGTTGTGGATCAAAACCTGTATCTTTGTTTGGTGGGCCACTATTTGACAGATAGTATTGTTCATTTTCCTTCGCTTCGTAATACTATGGCTGATTTATGGCACCCGATTAAAGGCATCTGTATTTCAGATCTGCGAGACAGATGACTTCTTTTTCAGTTTTTTCATGAGGTGGATATTCAAAGAGTACTTGCGGGTACACCATGGTTTTTTAACAATCATCTGCTATTACTTCACAGTATCCTGCCTGGGGAAAATCCTTCTTTGGTCCCCTTAAAATTTACTGAGTTTTGGATTCAAGTCCATGATCTCCCTCCAAGTTGATGTCAGAGCCAATGGCCAGGCAATTTGGAGATTTTTTGGGTAAGTTTCTAGAATTTGATTTGTCTGATCGGTTTGGTAACTCTTATTCTCTCATGCGAATTCGAGTCCAGTTAAATGTGACTCATCCTTTAAAACGAAGGAAGAAAGTAATGGTTGGTTTTGATAGGATCTTTTATGCTCGTTTCCAGTATGAAAAATTAAGCCTTTTTTGTTTTATTTGCGGGAAACTTGGGCATGGGGAGAGCTTTTGCCCGATTCGAACTAGAATGGCTCCAGAGAATATAGTTTTTGGCTGGGATCTCTCCATTCGAGCGATGGCAAGAAGGTGATCTATTACTCCCAGTCGTTGGCTTCGTGAGGTTGGAGGGGATGATAGAAGTTGGATAGGCGCAGATGGGGATAATCGGCCAATTAATGGGATGATGATGGGCCAAGAGCCTATGGATACGATGTTGAATGTTGAAAATGATCCGCTTTATGCTACGGAGGGGAAGAAGCGATAGCGTAGGACTTCTGATTTTACAAAAAAAGATTTATTGGCTGGCTCTGTTGGACAGAGCAGCCGGGCGCCATGAAGATACTAAGTTGGAACGTCCGCGGCTTGGGGAGGCCTAGGACGGTTAATAGGCTCCAAAATAAATTACGAGCCTTAAATCCCCGAGTTTTGTTTCTTATTGAAACAAAACTTAGTTCGAAAAAAATAGAGATGGTGCGTTTGAAGTGTGGGTATTACAATGGAATTAACGTTGGGGCGGTGGGTTCGAAGGGTGGTTTGTCGTTGGGTTGGAATGGTAATGACCTTGTTTCGATTAGAAGTTATTCTATTTCTCATGTGGATGCAATGATACGAGATCCTGATAACGGGGTGGAATGGAGGTTTACAGGGTTTTATGGTTGTCTTGATGTAAGGTATAGACGGACCTCGTGAGACCTATTGCGTAAATTGGGACATGATCAGCCTTTGCCATGGGTGGTAATAGGTGATTTTAATGAAATATTAAGTTCGTTTGAGAAAAAAGGTGGACGACTTAGGTCGGCAAGTCAAATGGCTGAATTTCGATAAGTTTTAGAGGATTGCTCACTTTATGATGTGGGTTACACAGGCAGATGGTTTACATGGGAACGGGGGCGGTTTTCATCATCAAATTTGCGGGAATGGCTGGATAGAGATGTTGCTAATCCTTGTTGGTTGTCTCTTTTCCTGGAGTTTTCTTTGGACCATTTGAACCATTCTTTCTCTGATCATTGTCTGCTTCTACTAAATACTATGGGTAGGGTGCACCAAAAGGCTAACAGATCGACTTTTCCCCTTCGGTTTGAGGCTAAATGGTGTTTGGATGATGCTTTTGAGAAAGTTGTCCAATGGGGTTGGACTGATTGCCATGGGAGTCTACCGTTTAAACTAATGCATCTCGGAAAGGTGTTCTGTAATTGGAGTCGCTCACAATTTCATGAACAAAAGGGGCATAAGTTGGGTTTGGAAAAACGACTTTCAGAGCTGTTGAAAAAAGATTCCACGGATGAAATATTGGGTGAGGTCTTGGAAGTAAAACTTGGATTGAACTTCGAAGCAGATAAAGAGGAGATGTATTGGGCTCAGCTTGCACGTATAAATTGGCTCAACTACGGTGATAGAAATTCTTCCTTTTTTCATAGGGTGGCAGTGGCCCGTCACAATCGTAACTGTATCCATGGTTTGGAGGATAATTTGGATCAGTGGACCACGGGTACAGAGGATATGTTGAAAATTGTTGTGAAGTATTTCGAGAATTTGTTTACAGCTTCGGAAGGGGGAGGAGATGACCGAGTACTTGGGTCGGTTGAAAAACGGATTTCTAGGTATATGAACGATAAACTCCTGCAACCTTTCACTAAGGATGATGTTTGGATTGCAGTAAAATCTATGGCACCTTTGAAGGCCCCAGGACCTGATGGGTTTCCGGCTTTGTTTTTTCAGCGGTATTGGCATATTGTTGGGGATGATGTTGCTTTGTTTTGTCTGGAGGTTTTAAATGGAAGAAGGGAGTTGAATGAGATTAATAAGACGCATATTATTCTTATTCCCAAAGTTGATAAGCCTAAGGATCTTTCTCAATTCCGCCCCATTAGCTTATGTAATGTGCTCTACAAGATTATTGCTACAGCTATTGTTGCTCGCATGAGGCCTTTGTTAGGATTCTGTATAGATGAAGCCCAAGGTGCTTTTATCCCTGGCAGGCAAATCCCTGATAATACCCTTATTGCTTATGAGGTTATTCATTCTCTAAAAATGAAGAAAAAAGGTAAACAAGGGAATTTTGCCCTTAAGCTTGACCTTAGCAAGGCCTATGATCGGGGTGGAGTGAGACTTTCTGGCCGGAATGTTATCTAGGTTGGGTTTCCATCAGGATTGGTTAACCCTTGTTATGCGTTGTGTCTGCTCGGTCAATTATACGGTAGGCATTAAAGGCGAAGCTAGTGAGAGTTTTAGCCCAACTAAAGGACTAAGGCAAGGGGACCCCCTTAGTCCCTATCTTTTTCTTCTATGTGCAGAAGGGCTCTCTTGTTTGTTGAAGGAGGCGAAGATTAAAAAGGAACTAAAGGGTGTTCCGATTGGGAGGGAAAAATTTTCGACATCTCACTTGTTGTTTACAGATGATTGCATCATTTTTGGTGATGCCACGATCGAGGGTGCTTGTTCAGTCTGTAATATCTTAAAAGAGTATAAGTTAGTCTCAGGGCAAAAATTAATTTGGGAAAATCATTAATTTATTTTGGTGCGAATGTGGGAGAGGAACTCCATGCCGTGATTTGTGGTACTTTAGGAGTTAGATGGGTTTCGAATCCGGATAAGTACTTGGGCCTTCCAATGCTGGTGGGGAGGAAAAAGAAATAGACTTTCTCCAATTTTGTAGACAGGTTTCGGAAGCGTATTGCGGGCTGGAGTATTAGGTATCTATCGATGGGTGGGAAAGAAGTATTATTAAAGCGGTTCTACAAGCGCTTCCGGTTTACGTAATGCAATGTTTTGAGTTACCTAAAACTTTTTGTCATCAGCTTGAAAGACTTTTAAATAAGTTTCGGTGGGTCAATAATAAGACTTCTAAAGGTATTCATTGGAGTACGTGGGGTGCACTTTACTCACCTAAGGTTTATGGTGGGATGGGTTTCTGAGATCTTTATCTGTTTAAAAAAGCCCTTTTAGCTAAGCAAGTTTGGCGAATTTTTTCTCAGCCCGATTGTCTGTTGTCAAGAGTTTTTAAAGCCTGTTATTTTCCTTTTCTGATATTTTTTCAACTAAAGTGGGGTCTTACCCTTCACTTACCTGGAGAAGTATTTGTAGTGCCAGGGATGTGTTTGACGATGGTTTACTGTGGAAAATAGGCAGCGGTGCTAGGGTGAACATATGGAATGATCCCTGGATACCGGGGCCTGGGAATGGTAGACTGTTAGTTCAATCTATAGATACTCAATGGACCATGGTGGATCAACTTTTAGATGAAGAGACTCGTACCTCGAAAAATGAGGTCCTTAATCGACTCTTTGGTGTTGAACATGCAAAGCGTATTATGACTATCCCCATTGCCGGATGTGGGTCTCCTGACTTGCAAGTTTGGCGGCATGACGCCTCTGGGGATTATTCAGTTAAGAGTGGATACAGGTTTTTGATTACAAGTATGACAAAGCAAACAGTATTTGAGAGTTACAGTAAAATGTATACATTAATTTGGGATCTTCAGATCCCTGCTAAAATTAAGATCCATCTCTGGCGTCTTCTTAAAGACTATGTGCCTCATTTCATGAATTTGGTGAAAAGGAGGTTGCGGGTCGATTCGGTGTGCCCTCTGTGCAAGTCAGAGCCGGAGGACTCCCACCATTTATTATGGTACTGTAATGTCTTGAGGCAGCTGTGGTCTCTTTTAAAGCTCTCAATGGATTTCAGTGTTTTTACCTCGGAAGGAACAACAAATTTTGTCAGTGCCTTTCTAGCAATGAATATGAATGAAAAGAAACTTAGTACTATCTCTTTATGGGCTCTCTGGTACAAAAGAAATAAACTAGTCAATGAGGGGTTAAACTTTGAGCTCCATGATCTGGTTAGTTTTATTCAGAGCTACTATCAGGACTTAAGTTTTGCTAAAGCTAAAAACTTGACTGTTAGTATGAAAAGGAATGCTCTGTGGAGACCTCCTATGCCCGGGGTTATTAAGCTGAATTTTGATGCCTCCTTCGCAAGTATTTCTAATCTTTCTGTTTCAGCGGTACTAGCTAGGGATTCTGAGGGTCTAATCATAGGTGCATGTACGTACCCGATGGTGGACATCGTAGATGCTTTTGTGGCTGAGGCGAGAGCGTGTGAGAGGGCTGTCTATTTTGCCCTGGATATGGGTTTTAGGAAGGTAGTCTTAGAGGGCGACTCGCTAATTGTTATTAAGAAACTAGTCTCAAATGATACCGATAGATCTGTTCTCTGTCATATCTCACACCATATTCAAGGGTTGGCAGGAGCTTTTGAAGAGATCACTTACAATTTTATTCCCAGGGAGGCAAATAGAGCGGCGCATGAGCTGGCGATGGTAGGCCGGAAACAGAAATTGCCTTGCTTTTGGGTTGAAGAGGCACCAGCAAAGGTTATTGAGGTAGCGGAGTTGGATCGCCATGAATGGTCTTGTCAGGACAGATCTGGGAGTGGGCTTTGAGGTTTGGAGAAGGTTCTAAGAATCTCCTGTTTGCACTCAAAGCTATTAGTTTTCCGACCTTTGGAGATTTAGTTGCTGATTTTCTCGGAAATTTGCTAGCATTCTTTTGGGCTTTTGTTTCGTTTTCTGGTTTTAGTTGTTTTGCTTTGTTTTTGACGATATGTCTTCTGTTTGCTGTCGTTTGGATTTTTGTTGGGTTTTATGAATGCCAACTTTATTACAAAAAAAAATTCATAACCAACTAAATGTAACAATTTGGGCCGAAAACGAGAAAATCCCTATCCCAGTATAGCACACACTTGTTCCTATTCCCAAACAAAGATAAAACCAAGATATTCGCTTTAGCTTTAACCTTAAGCTCAAACCTCCACCGAAACCCTCGCTTATAAATACCATTCGTCCGATCTTTTTAAACCCCTCTCTCGCTCTCTCTCGCCGCCGCCTGCGTCTCTCTCTTCATCTCTCTGAACCAAAAAGTCTTTAGCTTTTCGCTTCGAGAGAGACCATGTTGGTTTACCAGGATCTCATCTCCGGTATTAACTCTTTTGCTTCTTTTTTTTACCCAACATTCTCTCTGATCTTGATTTGTGTTTTCATCGATTTGTATCGCTTTTCGTTTAGTTTTATAGCTTTTGTGGTTTTTATTAGATCTGTGTTTACTAATCCATGTTTAGGTTTTTTTTTTGGTTTAGTTTTAATCGATAAATAAGTAGAGATCCCAACAAAACTCAACTTCAAAACAGATTTTAGCTATTGGTTCTATTAAATTTTAGTGAGCTTGGGTGTTTAAAAAACTGGAAGAAGAACGGATCTTTTTTATTGCTCTGCATAGAGTTATTAATTTCAGCTGTGGGGTCTTCAAATTCTACTATCTTACTGTTTTTAAAGCTAAAAAAGATGGGTGCTTTTGTTTAGGGTTATTTATTTTGTTGATGCAAGTGTGTTGACCTTTGTGGAATGGAGTTGACTTTTTAAATCATGGCTTTTTTAGCTTATGAGATTCAGCGTCCACAAATTTTAGCTGTTGGGTTTAATAATTGTGGTAACCTGGGTTTTTGTTTTTAATGCTAAAATTCATAGATCTTTGATTATTGTGCTTGGGGTTTAATTTAGTTGCTTGTTGTTGCAAGTTTGTTCCGCTTTGTAGGATCAAGGCAAGTTGAACAAACTATGTTCTTGGTGTTTCTTAAAGCTAAAATATAGGGATTTTTTATTGCTATACTTGGGGGAATTTTGTTGATGCAAGCGTGTTGGTTAGCTTTGCCGTGTTGAGTTGAATGAATTATGATGATTAATTTCAGGTGACGAGCTTCTTTCTGACTCATTCCCCTACAAGGAAATCGAGAATGGGATGCTGTGGGAAGTTGAGGGAAAGGTTAGTATATTGGGAAATTGTTAGCTTACAAGGTTTTAGATTTTTCATACTGCGAAACGGGATCTAAATGCAGTTTGCCTGATTTTTTTTGCTGCTTTTTAGTGGGTTGTGCAAGGAGCTATTGATGTTGACATTGGTGCCAATCCTTCAGCCGAAGATGCTGATGAGGATGAAGGTGTTGATGACCAATCTGTGAAGGTTGTTGACATTGTTGACACTTTCAGGCTTCAGGTTTGTCAGTTCTAATTCAAAACTATTTCACACTTATCAACTTTCAAGGTAGAACTTGAATAGTATATTCCATTACACACTTGCAGGAGCAACCCCCTTTCGACAAGAAGCAGTTTGTCGTGTTCATGAAGAAGTTCATCAAGAACTTGACACCGAAACTGGATGCGGAAAAGCAAGAGTCCTTCAAGAAAAACATTGAGGGAGCAACCAAGTTTTTGCTTTCAAAATTGAAGGACCTTCAATTGTGAGTTGCCTACCTCTTACCGTACTTTGTCAAATTCTTTTCGGTTTTTAGTAGAACTAAAAATCTGGGTTTTTGTTGCAGTTTCATCGGGGAGAGCATGCACGATGATGGATGTTTGGTATTTGCTTACTACAAGGATGGTGCTGTTGACCCGACATTTTTGTACTTTGCCTATGCATTGAAGGAGGTCAAGTGCTGAGGTTTGAAGCAAAGAAAAAAAAAGTGGTTGCTGAAGAATTTAGTCCTTTTTATTATTGCTTTTGTCTCTTATTTTCAGTACTCTGCGAAAGACATAAATTATTTATGGTTTTTGATGTTTTTGATTTAATTGTTTGTTGTTTTATCATGGAATGGTTTCTATTTTTATGGGTTGACTAAACAAGAATTTAACTCTTTGTTCTATTACTACTTAATTTTATTGGAAGGAGGTTTTTGGGACAAATATGGCATGTTAAACATAATATTATGACTAAATTTTAATTATTTTAAATGCAAACTTCATAAACCTATGAAAATACTCAAGCTATTTGTTTGTCTCTAATTAGACTTTTTAAATGAACATATGTTCGAGTGTTTTGATATCTAAACTATAATGGATGATATGGATTAATTTGTGCATTTTCAGAATTGTCAGGGGTATTTGATTTAAATTTTCTTGAAGATTTACACGTAACCAGAATTTAAGAACATCAAACTTTGTTGGTAAATAAAAAGCATCTTAAATGGTTTACTCCATTATCACTTCATCCTTTGTTAGAAACTTATTGTGTGACGTTAGTTTTGTGAACTTGCTCTTCAGTTCAGGCTTTGATAACATCTTAAATCATACTGATTTCTTGGTTCCGAATGGTCAACACAACAAAAAATCAAACAATATGAAATGAAATATATACAAGAGCATATCGAATTTACATGGTATTTTGAATAAGACTAAATGTTCAAATTAGGATCTAACCAAAAAGAAATTATTCACGGTTATATAAAAGCTTAACATTTATAGAAGTGCTCAAATATTGCTTAAAAAAACATAATAAAAACATAATTTAAAATCTAATATATGGCATTTGAGTATTTTCAAGAAGGGTTAACCTTCATACGAGCACTTTTAAAAAATTTTGGCTCCTATTTAAAACCAATTATATCATTGACTTTTTAATAATAATGAACAGAATGAAGAAAAAATAACTTAAAAAATGAGGGGAAAGAAATCAAGAAAGATTGTAAAAATATTAATATACATTCATTTTATACCTTATAATAACAAAACTGAATGGTTTTTTAACCCATTTAATCGAGTTTTACAAAACCACATTTTCTTTGATAATACAATACAGTACCAACTGTTAAATTTGACAAACGTCACTAAAAATCAACCATCACCCATGTTGTGCTGAATTAAGCTAATCCCAATGCTTTATTGTTATACAAGAGAAAACGGTTGAAATTTTTTCATAATTTGATTTCCATTACAGTTTTTTTTTTAATTTAAAACAAAAGAGAAAAAGTTACACAATTCAGCATCGATTCAGAAATAATAGTAAACAAGTTATTTTGATACATTTCTTGATTTCAGCATTCATTCCAACCATTGGTAAGTGATACAATATCTATATTTTTATCATAATTACATTATACATACAATTAACTATGCCAAATGAAATTAGGTCTTACAAGAATCACAATTATTTTTCTTTTTTCTTCTTTTTTTTGAAAACCAAAAATGCAGAAAGCAATGTATGTCAGGTTTTAGTTTCCTACAATGTTCCATTCCCAGACTTATGTTGCTCCGATTCTTCAGTTTGTTTTTTTCAAGTACCCATTAGATAAGGATATGACCTTCCAAAAAGATCCACAGATGCACAAGAAAACCAAAAAAAAAATTGAACATACCAGTATCCGATGATCTCACTCCGAAAAGTAACTTTGTACAGGGCTAACATTGTTGTTTGATTTCAGACAAGCTGCACGACGGCAGCTACTCTCAAGGCGCCATTTTGAAGAAGATCAGCAAGTTCATCAAACAACAAAGCTGTCCTCCATCCCCAACCTTTGGGAGCTTTTGGTAGAAGAGTGCCCCTCTGTTTGAAGCTTCCGAACACCATTACATCTCGCTTTGATGGACAAATTAGCTGGAAAAATGAAGGTATGAAAACAGAAGGTCATCATAACTATGAATAAGGGAACAGATTGCAAATGCTTCGATTTGAACTTAAACTTACTAGATTTTTAAATTCTACATTAAGTAATAGAATCTATTACCTGATAACGAGCGGTGACCTTTTCCCGCGAATCGATAAACATGTGAACCTGAAAAGTGAAAACAGGATGTTTCGTATTATTCAAAAGCTCCGGTTAACAAATATAGCAAAAGATTGTTTTCCATGGATTAAATGAAAGACCATCTCAAGCTTTGATTTGGCAAAACAGGGCTGACCTTTCCAAGAGAATCAGTTATTTCAGCTTTCCGACGGTGAAGAAATAGTCCTGTGATGGGAGAAAACTAGATTGAGAAAACAACTGCAAAATTGTCTTTTATGACCTTGGAAAAACAAAAGGATAAGTTCTCAAGTTTTTAGCCTTAGAACATTACCCAGAGTCCTACGTCCTTGAGGATCTTCATCATTAAAGGCCTGAACGCTAACCTGTAAATTGAAACCAATCTTATAACGTAAATCTTCATACAAACATGGAATATAAAATTAAAAAGCTTAATAAATAAAGAAATGTGCAAGAACATCAGGTTCTTGGTTTCATAATTTTCTTTCAGATAAACAATCGAACCTATTCTGATTAAATAAGATATTAAGACAGTTGTGGAGTTGGAACTAAATCAGTCCTGGGGTTCTGAAAGGGTCTTTCATATTCAAATACCTTCCACAATGAACCGGCATAAAAGAACTCGGGAGAGTGCTTGACTTGACCATCACTGAGCCTGTGCACATCCTCAAATTGAACCCTGTAGAGCCAGCAAAAGATTTACAGAGCATTATCAGAATAAGTCATTGACTAACAAAAAAAAAAAAAGGAAAAAAACAAATACTGACAAGATCTATGGATTTTAACAAAGGCGATATATAACAAATTGCACCCTAAAATCCCTACAAATGTGCTCTTGCTTCTCTAGAACATAAGAAGTACGTCATGTGTTAGACACAAGATCAAGAATGGCAAACCTATCAGTAAGTAATATAGTTGAATTACTGAAAACGAATTATCTTCCAACAAAATAGAATAATGCGCAAGACACCAAGTGGAAGAATTTCCACCAACAACTATATGCACCAACTTCCATAGTTTATGGAAGCTTTTATATTACTTATTTGAAATTACACAGCACAAACCAACAGTTAAGCATAACAAGAAAAAATTTACCCAAAACGGAAGGAAGGGAAGTGACTTAGAGGGGTTTTCAAGTCCAATGATATAGAAGAACTAGTTGCATTCTCCCAGTCAATTCCAATGGCTCGATCTGGTGTCTCTAACATCTGCATGGCAATCCCACTAGTAGCTGGCCTTGCAATAGAAGTCATAGGCACTTTGCTTTGGGGATCCAACTCGCAACTCCTCTCTGTTTGTTCTTCACGAACATTAATGGCATTACTAGTTCCTCCTTGGCTTAACTCCACCAGAGCTGTTAAGCCACCTCCAGACATGTCTCCATTATGGTCGGCTCTAGCCTCTGAATCCTCATTAGCAGGAGACTGCTGGCCAATTCTGTTGCCCATACCAAAGGGCACACGAGAAAAGACAAAACGTGTTGGAGTCCACAAAGTTGCAGGAACAGAAGTAGCACCACGTCCAATACCTGCAAGCCCATCAATAGCCCCCCTAACCTGCACTCTAACTGGCCTAAAAAGGCCATTTCCTTCATCTTGAGCATTGTCGGCCACATACACATTTCTGATGTTACCAGTTAGATGACTTTGGTCATGCTCTTGCACATAATAGCCTGTAGTAGCTACTCCATGTTGAATACCAAATGGCTGCCTGCAACTGCATTGCATACTAGTAAGGCAGCAATTTTTGCATGTGTCAGCTCCAATTTCTTGCACCCTCTGGCGTAATAGCATCTACATTATGGCCATACAAGCAAAAACAATCAAATCCTCATCAAAGCCACATGCAGAGGCCAAATTTTTCCACAAGAGGAGGCCAAAATTTTAAGGAATTGTAAATGCTTATATTACAAAGGGAGAAACTCCCAAGATAAAAAGAATAGAAGTCTTTGCCATCTTCCATAAGTCTAAAATATAAAAACTCAAAATACCACCAGGTTCAATGAGTTCCTAAATATTTAACCTAAAACCCATTCATCAATTTCAATTGTGTTTGTCACCAGAATAACCGTTAACATGCTGATATATCCAGACTTCAACAGGTATTTCTTAATACAGCATCAGAAATAACAGAAAAGGAAGCACATGGGTGCAGAAAACAAACCTGCAGCCAAAGGCCATCATTCAGAGCTTTGCAAGGAAACCCCAATTCTTCAAGTTGTTTCCTCACATTCAAAAGTGCCTCAAAGGACATATTGCAATATAGAAGAGAACCCCCTTCAAATATATTAACAAAAGCATCATAATCCTCACCACCAACCCCACAGTTCCCTTTTGCATAGCTTTTTACCTGTCTTTTACCCACAACCCTGCCACCCCAAGACAAAGAAGCCATGCTACATCTTCCCCAATCATTTAACATGAGCCCACTACAGGAAGAATCCTCAGAAGAGCAATGCTTTGATTGATCACTTGCAAGCCAATTATTGTTATTCAACTGGTAGCACGAGCCTTCCTCAGATGGCCCCTCCATGGCCATTCCTCCACCTGTTCCATCACCAATTGGCATTTCAACATATGAATGTGAAGTTCTTATACCCTCTGAAAATGAACTACTCATTGATGAAGACTGATCCATGCTACAGGGGCACAGAGATTCTGAGCGAGCATATTTAGGTCGCTGAACCTGTTGGTCAGCGCTAGATATTCCTGCTGGTATGTCAACTACACAACCTGCAAGATCAACTGGGAGCTTCTAAGTTCTGAGTAGTTATCTTTTAAACTTAAATGTCTCAATTCAGATTCCAATTTCTTACCATTAAAGCTATCAACTAAATTTTTTCCCTTTCCTTTAGAAGACTCAAGAGAAGTGCCGACATCTATCTCAGAAGAGGAGGAACTTCCTTGACCAGATCTTTCCGGCTGGTAAAAAGCACCTTTTGCGAGAAGGGTGTAAAATGCCAGTTCAAACCTTTTGATAAAAACAAATACAATAGATCACCCAACAGTATAAAAACAAACCGCCAAACCCAAGTTTAAGAATCAGGACTGCAAATAAATCCTACCGTTTTTCTTCACTAGATACCCACAGCTCATCAGAGGTCAGTAATGCATGTAACGTCTGAGATGAAAGTTTAGGAAGCACCTATCCATGATGAGGAAAACCCAATGACCAATCAGATAAGCATACTGGAAAACTCATAAGAAATAACATTCACCATTAACCTACATTCCACAAAAATGTTGGCTACTTAAAATTCACTCTCTAGCATTCTAATTAGTCCCTCTACAATTTAGTCATGATAATAAAATAACGAATAGATATTAACTTGAGTTGATAAAACGTAAAAACACCAAAACTGTAACCTTTTAAGCTTTACCTCTTTCAATTCCATGGCACCACTTTGACAAAGATAGCCCCAGCAAGCACTCCTCACCCTTTCTCCATGTATCCCATAATCTTGATTCTCGGCAAAAACCTATATTTTACATCCCAATTTTGATTAAAAAAAGTAGAGAAAAAAAAAAGAAATTTGTTAAATTATAGTTCAAACCTGATATGCTAAGAAATTCGAAGTCCAGAGCTCAGATATAATAAAATCCGTACATATAGCACATAGATCCTACAAGCAGTTTCGAATTCACAAAATTATAAACCAATAAAAAAAAATTAATTTATTACCTCTGAAATGATTAAAAAACCATTTAACTTTAAAAGAACCTGAAGATCAAGAAATGAAGCAGCAGCTAAAACGCGAAACGCATTATTATCATTAAGCTTGGGATGGTGTCCGTACAAATAAGCCAACGCGACCGCGATTGCTTCGCCGTTAACGTTGCTGTCGTCGACGTTTAGCGTTACAACCGGAGAATTAGCTTCTTTCCAAGGCCCGTGAAGCATATTCCTCAATTATTTAAAAAAAACTAAAATTAGTTTATAATTATAAAAAATTAAAACTTAGGTTTTTATTTTTATTATTTGTCATTCGTTTTAAACCTGAAGTAAGAGCTACGGGAGAGGATTAAGCGGTGGAGGTGGTAGGTGGATCCCATGGCGTTAACGACAATGTCAGAGAAGGAACCGCCGTTGAAACCTTCCATTCGGATATGTTCGCAAAGGGAATTGAGGTTACAATCGAAGGCTCTGAGTTCGCTGCAGCTACGGTCGTTCTCAGAGTGCTGTGGTGGAGGAGGCGGTGGCGGTGGAATCGACATTTTCAATTGCGGCTGGTGATGGTGGTGGTGCGTTGGTTGTCCGTACGATCGGTGCTTCGAGAATTGCGGTTCCATCCGAAAGGTCGCCGTTTATGGACATGAGGAAGAGAGAAGAGCTTTTTTTTCTTCTTCTTTTTAGTTTATTAATTAGTCAGTGATTGAAGCGACGCGCTCTGCAGTTTAACCCAAAACGCATCGTTTTGACTATATTAAGAACCTTTCTTTTGTCGAATCCGATTAAATTAGATTATCAAAGCTAAATAGTTATTAAAAGTTTTTATCAAATTTTGCTGTTAGTCCCTGTACTATGTGTAAATTAAATATTTAGTCATTATGCTCTAATTTGGTAAATTTAGTTCCTACACTTTTTGAATTTTAAAATTTTAATCCTGATCTAAAGGGTAGCAATTAAATCTACTAAGTTAAATTTTGCTACTAGTTATGTTACTACCCGTAAGTTGTAAATTTAGTCTATATTCTCCAATTTGATCATTTTTATTTCTCACGCTTTTTGAATTTTGAAATTTTAGTTTTAACTTAAACAATATCTATTAAATCCGTTAACTAAAATAGCTTGGCATTTCTATGAGTATTATGAGAAAATAGTAACTTAGTATGACATTACACATACGATAATATATTTGTTGCATGAAATTTTGAAAATAACATAACAAGTGTAAGAATGATGTTTCAAAATTTGAAAGTAAAAGGATTTTAAATGACCAAATTAAAATACAGAAACTAAATCCACGTCATACACCTAATATAAAGGCTAATAAAAGAATCTGACCAAAGTTCTCTATAAATAGTGTATATCACATAACTTAAAGGGATAAATCTCAAAACTACACATATTATACTTCCTCCACGTGTCCTTCCACATGTCATAAACGGGCATGCCACATGTTCAACATGTCCATGTCCATGCTGGGTGAACCTCTAATCAAGCGAGCCTAGTGAATCTTGGATTATAGTAAACTTACAAACTTTCATGGGACCACCCTCGCCAGATGCACATAAGGTTATTAGACTAATTGATTGCCCAATTATCCTAAAATATCATATCCTATGATGTCACATCACTGCCACTACAAGGAAACAATGTATAACTCCACTGTCAGTAAGCTTAGGACGTGTGTACTTTTTTTATTCCCATATTTAAGTTTACCATGACACTTGAGAGAGGGGGTAAGACATAAAAACTTATTCTCCTTCTTCTATCCAACCAAACCTAACCTTCCAAGATTTACAACCAAACATTTCAAACAATGGCTCTCCGCCCCTACTAAGGGTGAACCACCATCATAACCACCACATTCTCTTCCTTGTTAATCACACTGGTTAACAACACGAAATTGGTTCAATGTGCAATATTATATATGAACTTTGATCTTGTGATGCTTTATACATGAAATATGAACTTAATTCACTTTTTCACAAATTACTAACACAATTGTCGATATAGCACCATTTTAAGTATACATACTGTAATACAAATAATTATATATACCTAATATAAAAATAAATTGATGTATTTATTCCTTTATATATATGCAACTGAATCAAAATTTAAATTTTATATATACATTTGAACCACAATCAAAATTATATATATAATTATACCAAATCAAAATTCATGTATCAAATTACACGTCTAATCAAAGTTCACATGTAACTTTGAAATTTATCCCATAACTTAATTATGTGATATTAAATTTGTAAATTATGTATATTAAACACTTTAATGTTATCTTCTACAAGCCCTACGTGCATATGACACTGTGATTAATGGACTTATGGCCGATTTATCAACTCAATTAATAATAAAATTTCGAAATTGAGTTGAACTCAGAATTAATTTTCAAAATTTGAACTTGATTGAAGAAAAAATCGAATTATTTAAACTTATTCAATTAAGCTCATTAGCTAGTAAAATTAAATTTAATTCCTATACTCAATTTCAAGACTAATTATTTGTCCATTTGAAATTAGATTGGTCCTTATCCAAGAAAGAAGATTTGAGGAAGTGATGATTCAAACAGATAGCTTGAAGGCGGTTAAAGCTATTTAGGAATTGTCCTTGACAAATTCGAACTCCACCCTCATTAGAAGAATTCATCAACTTTTAGCGAAGGTCGGACATTGGGTCATGCAACACATTCCCAGGGAGTCTAATATAATTATTGATTGTATAGTAAAATTGGCTTTTAATACAGTCAAAATCCAAAGGCGCTTGAAGAGATTCCAAGGAAGGTGTTAGCAATTTCTCCTATTGTTAAAACAAGTGTTAGCCTTGCTCAAAAGTCTCCGATGTAATTAATTTGTTTTCAATTTTGCTTCTTTCCACAAAAAAACAATGGAAAATTTTAGAGTTAATTAAATTAAGCTCATGGTTTACTTAAGCACTAAAATAATCAATAGCTCAAAGCTCAACTTGACCATTATGAAGTTGAATTTATGTCCCTTTTAGTTCATACTTATAGGGTAAAATTGCATTTTATTCCCTCTTAATTTTTGAAAAATTATAATTTAATTGAAGTTTTTGTAATGCAAATTTGTTGCGATTGGCCTCCAATTAAACCTAAAGAACTTACCAACATAGATATCTCATCCTGACAAGAGGAGCTATAGGTGTTCATGAAATGGGCTTTGTTTAGTTGTTTAAATCTCATAATAACTCAAATTTTAACTACATTAATATTTTTATTTTTTATAATTAAATTTTAAATAATTTTTTAATTATGTTTTAAATAATGAAATGGATAAATTTAAGTAGTCTGGGCTAAATCCAGCTCGAGTCCAAATTTTTTCTTCATGTATTTAATATATTCATCGTCAAAGAAAAGATTATTAACTTTGTTCATAGGCGAAAGAGCGAAATAATTATCAATTTTAAAAATATAAAAATAAGTTTATTTATTTAATATTATGTTTAGGAAAATCAATAATTCAAATTTAAAAAAGAAAAAAAAACACTAGGGAGTAGAGGTGCTCATGAGCCGGGTTGGACTGGATTTAGGCCGAGTCTAAGCATGATGTTAACATACTTTATACTTGTCTAAGTCCGACTAAACCGAAGTATAGGCTTAAAATTTTGCCCAAACCCGCCCATATTTGCAAAAGATTAACCTAAGTCTATTTTTGGCCTATTCATATTATATTTTAGATTTTTTTAAAAATATTTATATTATATTATTTTAATATTAATATTTTTTTATTTATTGAAATCTTTATATAATCTTAACATATTTTAATGTTTACGTTAGACTAGTATTATATATTTAGTATAGATTTATTTTTTTAATATATAACATAATATATAAAAATAACATAATATAAAATATTATAAATTTGAGAACGGGTTAGGTCAAGCTTAGATTTTGAATGTTTAAGCTCAAACCCGACCATATTTTAAACATGCCTAATTTTTTACCCAAACCTAAATCTAATATTTTTGTTTAAATCCTCTTAAATTTCAGACAAGCCTTTAGACCTATCCCAACAATGAACGGGTCTATTAGGGAGTTAGAGAAAATTGATGGCCACTTTAAAGATTCGACCGTTAGAATATAAAAGTCTAACGTCTCTTCTTTCCCTTCTTTCTTGAAAATTTGAATTTTTGCAACGTTCTTTAACCCTTATCTCTTTTTCCCTATCAAAAAGTAAATTCAATTTCTCTAACCTTTTATAGATTCAAATTTTGCCTAAAAAAAATCCGATTCTCATAGCTTCGAACCACTCTGTTTTGAGATCATAGATTTTTCCTCTCGCTTTCTGCTCAGAGCAAAAAAAAAAAAATGGCGTTGCGACCCATAGATAATGCACTCCCCGTCGTACCAGACGGTCTCAGACCCAAGAAACAAGCCAAAGTGTCGATTCAACCCCAGAAAAAAGCTTCCGAGATCAGCGTAAACGATGAGAACAAAGCTCCTTTACCGCAACCCATAGATGCCTCCGTTGATTATGTCGCTTCCGAGGATCTCAAACCCTTTCAAGACCCAGAATCAAACATCCAAGTAAATCCATTTTTACTATTTACTTTTTAAAAAATGAAGTAAAACCCTGTTTGCAATTTCACGATTCTGATTCGGTTTGATGTTTTCAGAGCTTAGTTGAAGGATTAGATTCGAAGGATTGGGTTAAGGTTTGTCAGTCGTTGAACGATGCTAGGCGTTTCTCTTTATATCACCCAGGTCTACTGCTTCCTGTCCTGTAAGATTCGAACTTCTTATTTTTAGTGCCTGGATATGTATCGAACAAGGGTGTTGAACTGATAAAATGTATGTGATTATGCAGAGAGAAGGTGATGTTGGTAGTGGTAAAGTCAATGAAGAACCCGAGAAGTGCTCTTTGCAAGACTTCGATTATGGCTGCTTCAGATATCTTCAATGCCTACGGCGAAAAATTGCTTGACTCAACTGATTCTAGTGCATTTGATCAGCTGGTGGGTAACCCAATTGACCCTGATCATCATTTCTCTTTTCCGGTTTTCGAGTTTCTGCTTTGATGAGTTAAATTTGTGGTGGATTTACAGTTACTGCAGTTGTTACTGAAAGCCTCTCAGGACAAGAAGTTTGTGTGTGAAGAAGCCGATAAGTCGCTGACAGCAATGGTTAACTCCATTGCTGCTTTACCCCTGCTTCAAAAGCTCCGCGGATTTGTTAACCATGGCAACCTTAGAGTCAGAGCCAAAGCTGCAGTTTCCATTTCCAATTCTGTTTACAAAATGGTAAAACTACTAAGAAAACTCCATGGCTAAGTTGTTGTTTTCCATTCATAGAATGTTGAACATTGCCCAACTCATTGCAGGGATCAGAAGAAATCAAAGAGTTCGGGTCAGTTACCTTGCTTCAAATGGCTTCGGATTTGCTAAACGATAGGCTGCCAGAGGCCAGAGAAGCAGCAAGAAGCATTGTACTTTCAGTATACGAGGCATTTACAGAAAACGAAAAGCTGGATACGGTGGAGGATTGGCAAAGCTTTTGCCAGTCAAATTTATCAATGATTCAAGCTCAGTTGATGATCAAAGTCGTTTCTTCCCAGTAAGAGTTCAAAGTAGAAGCTTTAGAGAAGCAGCACATATAGTAGAATAACACTATGGGATTGGACTTCTGTCATGTAAATGCTGCTTTTACATGGTTTCTAAGTAGTCTGCTATTTGCTATAGAACTCTTGTTTCCTACACTTTGTTCTTTTTCAATGATGGAATAAACACAAGCATTTCAAGCAGTTCCAACCTACTGTGGTTTGCCCTTTACTTCTTTTTGAAGTAACCCATGTCTCGACACTTGTATCCGTCACATCCAAACATGAAAAACGAACAGTTCATCAAATGCAAAGTAGAATCAGCCAACATATATCTAACATTATATATAAAGCAGAATTAGCCAAAATGACATGCAAATACCAGCTATATATCAGTTAAAATTTTCCTTTCTATAAATAATACAAAAATTATTGAGTATGGTCCAATCTCTCAAAGAGAAAAGGATTGGCAATGGAGTGGAAATTGACAAGTCAAAGAATAAATATCAAGAACAATGTATGACTATCACATGTCAACGTGTCCAAGGCATTATGAAGAAGGAGAGACCTTAACAGCTTTAAACGATGGATGAAGCAATCCCAACTCATCTTTAACTTCAAGTGGATTAGCGGTCTCATTCCTAACTCGTTTAACTCTCCGACTAGCCAGCGATTTATGTGTAAACCCATACATTTGCAAGATCTGATTATCGCCAAAATTGAAAGCTCTATCCATTTGTCTCAAACACCTCTCGACAGAATAATCCCCAAACTTGCCGCACGGTTTACACCCAACGAAATGAGTAACCAAAGGCCATCGATGATCCCCTAATCCAGGATGATAGTTCTCTATCATTTCCTCGTAACGATCCACCAAAATCCCCCAATAACCATGCAAATAATAAGCATTCTCTAGATATACTTTTTCACCCCATTTAGCTCTTTCCTTGACCAACAAGTAAACTATGGCGGACTGATCATCGGCTTCAAAAACTGGCCTATCCTTTAACTCCCTAGTCAAAATTTTCCCAGCTTCTTCCCTAACCTTCCCTTTCGGACCCATAGGAGCCCAAGCATCTAAAAGGTCAAGCGACCATTGACAATTCCTTAACAAGAAACTACCCGTGTTTAAACCAATCCAATTCTTATCATTGTAAACCATTTCATTCCACCCATGCATGACCATATTGAAATCTTTGTACCTTTCCCATGGGAGCTCGTACGCCATATCCGTAAACATCGCATCACTGTCCATCCACCAAAGGAACTCGATTTCGGGATGGGAAAGCAATAGCTTCCTAATCAATGGTAGTTTTGCCCAAAACCCCGCCATTTCCGCATCCAATAACGCCATGTTGTAAAAAATATCGATCCCGTGTAACCTGCAGTAATCGATCTTGTTCTTTATCGATTTCAATAAGTAATGATCACCGACCGGGTTTTCGCACGGTTTGGGTGATGAACCGGTGACGAGGAGGACACGAGGCTTGTTTGGACCGATGAAGTTTGGGAAATCCGGGTTGGTTTTGAGCCATTCGGATCTTTGTTGATCCCAATCGGATATTTTAGGTCCGAGAGAGTACGGCTTGTTCGGGTCGGGTTTTTCCTTTTCTCCTTCTTCTTCATCGATGAGAATCTTGGCGATATCAAATTCCGCGTAGCTCTTATTGTCGTTGTTGTCACCCTGAGCGGCGTCGTTTTGAGCTTCTTCGAGTAAGCGGCGGGACTCAACCCGCTTGCTATGAGCGTCGGAGTGGTGGTTTTGGTTTTCATCGGCGGAGTAACCGGGATTTACGGGGTTGAAGGTGCCATGTAGGACGATGACCGCTACTACAAAGCAGAGAACGATTATTTTGGCTCGGGAGCGGCGAACCTTTAACCACCGGTTCAACATGATGGTTTCCTTGCCGGCTCCAGCAACAGGTCCCGATTGTAAATAAATAGAAAAATCGAGGGAAAGCAAGTCAAGACGGTGGAATAGGAAAGTGAAGAAGGAAGGAAGAAAAAAAAAAGAGGGAAAATTGAAAAGAAACAAATGGAAAGCTGTAAACAGAGAGAGAATCGGTTAATAATTTAATATTTTATTTTGGTCAAATTTTGCTTTCAGTATCTATACTTTGATGAATTTTGATATTTAGTCCTTTTACTTAAAAATGTTTTAAAAAAATTCTTACATTTTTTACTTAAGGATCTTAATCCATTCATTAACATCATTAGTTTTTCTGATGAATTTGATCAACTTTACATGTTAATTAGGCTATTCTCATATCATGGACATTTAGTTGATAAAAAATAAACATGTGTTTGGGCTCCAACTATATCTGAAGTCAAGCCCAGTCAAACACCTAAATTGAAAACAAAATTCTTTTAACGTTGTTTTCTCCGTTCATAAGACTTAAATCGAGACTTTACTTAACGAGTGTCAAACAAGAATTGGTAAAATAATTAGACTAAAATTTTGGTGTGATAATTAAGCTAAGTTGACAAGCTTCAATGAAAAATACTAATGTATTAATTATGGACTAAGATTTTTAAATAAAAATAAAATATATAAAAATTAAATCTCAAATTATTTCAAAGTATAGGGACTGAAAATAAAATTTAACCTTTTATTTTAGGTGTTTAACGGGAGCACGTTGTGGTGATTTACTTACAGCCGCAGTCGATGCTAAAGGTGGGGCGTGGTAAGAGTAGATCTACGGCGGTGGGGCTTTCACTCGTAGCGTTAGTCAAATCGTCCAGTTCATGACTTCATGGACTCCCACTCACATGGGTTGTTTAACGTTAACAACTTGATTAATATATATTTAAATTATAAGATTTTGATTTATGCTATTTTAAGGATGGCCGAAAATAAAAAATTAAGAGCTTGGCATTTGAATGAGTTGGCTGTTCTAGATCTACTATACAATTATATATCGGATTTAAATTCAATTTAAATAATAATATTTTTAAATTTTAAATATTAAAATATAAAAAATAATTTTTTAATATATTTTAACGTTAAAATGAGTTGATAAGTCGAGCCAAGTTGACTTGAAAATTTTTAGAATCAAGTCGCGATTTATTTGATCCATGGATAGCTCTAGTATCGAGTTAACTCACGGCATCAATTCAATTATAATTAGTAGTATATATACATATAATGTATTATTTGGTATTTGGGTTTGATTTTTTTTCTAATGCGGCACCTGTATTACTTTTTGGTTCGATTTGATAGAAGTTATATATTTTGGTGCAAAATGTAACAATGTTCATAATATCATCAGGTTTGAATTTTTCATGATTTTGTTATTAGAATAAATTTAATGTTAAGTGCGACTTTGTTTAGTTTTGAGTTTAATTTGTTAAATACAATAGATGAATGTGATTTAATTTGGGTTTTAGGGTGATTTAATAAAAGTTAATAACTAATTATTAGTTAATTATGAATTTTTATCAAATCAACTTTAAAACCCGAATTAAACATTGTTACCTTCAAGAACCGTAATATATAACTTTCGTTAAATACATGTATCACGTTAGAAAAAAGTGTCAAACTTAGGTACCAAATTATATATTAAGCCATGTATATACTATTATCTATACCCTTGAGTTGATATCACAAGTCAATCGAACACTGACTCAATTAAAAAAAAATTATTATTTATATAAAAATAAATTATATTATTATAAAGATATTTTTATTCTTTTAAATCATTTCATATAAAATCAATAAAATCTCATATCTACATCCAATTTAACTTTTTTAACCAAAATTTTATTTATATTTTTTATAAATTTTTAATAAATATATTAGCATTATTGGTACCTACATAATCTAATATTTATTAAATGTGTTGGTTGAAGGTTTTCATTTTATTTCTAAAATTATTGTTTCGAGAAAATATCTAAATCTCCAATAAATTTCAATATTATTTTAAATAATATCAATACATTTTATGCATTAATATTTTTATAAATTGAAAAAAATCATTAATTATGTTATGCATACGAGTTTCGCCATTAGATGACCTTCACCGCAACACCATGATTCATGCCCACTAAGTTCCGTCTATATGATTTCTCTACGAATATTATTTTAGTAGAATTTGAATAAAATGTGAGCCAACTGTCTTATAAAACCTATCTATTACGAGAAAACAATGATCATTTATCACTCACACATTTCATAACCTAAACGATGTCACATTACTTAATTAACAAGGCCGGAGACAATCATGTGTCCCACAAAATCAACTTTATATAAACCCTGTATTAGGGAAAATGTTCATTCATCCGTATTGCTATACTCACTCATCACCCCAACCTTTTTATAGCTCTTTCTTTTCCTTCCCTTTCTTCCGTCTCTCTCGTTTACTATTTTATTATCTTCATCACCTACACAATACGATTCTCCATCAAAATAGGGTGAACTATTCTTGAATTTTACCACATCCTCCTCCACACCACTTTCTTGTACCAACAAGTTGCATTTTCATATATTAGTTTAGTAAATAACTAATTATTTATTAAAACTAACTAATATTTGGGTTTAGTACCAATAAAAGCCCATTTTCAAAATTATTTATGGAAATGGGCCGTTCTTAAAAATAATCACGGTTATGGACCAAAAACTCAAAAACGCACTGACGTTTTCAGGGGATAACCCAGAAAAACGCTTCCACGTCAGCGCTTTTTTTCTTGTGTCAGGCAAAAGTGTTCTGACGTGGACGCGCTTTTGGCCGTGTAATCCCCAGTGGGTTATTTGCTAGTTAGGGACTAGGTTTAGGGTTTGATTAAGGTTTAGGAAAATTTAAATTAGGGTATTAGGTTTTTAATTGTTTAGGGTTTAATTAAATTATAAAAAATAGAATTAACCCTTACCATTTCCATTTGGTTGGCAGTGATATGTTTTTCATCAAGACGAATTAGGTCATTGATAACACGATCAAATTTTTTAGAAATTATATAATAATAATAATTTAGACAAAAATAAAAAAAATTAGAGAGCTTTAAGAGCTTTTTTTGAAAATTTTAGAGAAAAATTTGGAAGAATAATAAAATTTGGTGTGAAGAAATAAGTTGGGGGTTTATACTTTTTTTTTCTTGACCGTTGGAGGCCCAATGGTCAAGTTTTTAAATGGCCATTGGAGGTGACCGTTGGGGGAAAACACGGCCAAAAACACGTCCTCGTCAGTGCTTTTTAGTAAAGTGCGTCCACGTCAAAGCGCTTTTGCCTAACACAAGGAAAAAAAACAGTGATGTGGAAGCGTTTTTCTGGGTTATCCCCTGAAAACGCATCTACAGTAACGCGTTTTTGAGTTTTTGGTCCATACCCAATATTATTTTTAGAAATGACTCATTTCCATAAATAATTTCAGAAATGGGCCTTTATTGGTACTAAACTCCTAATATTTCCCAATAATAATTAAACAAAATTGAACCTAATAATTAACCTTAAAAAATTTGTAAAATGCAAAGACATAAACATATACTTGACCTAACTATGGGCCGGGCTGGACCAATACAAAAATTTATGCCTGTTTTCTAGGCTTGGGCTCGGCCTAGCCCAAAAAATGGGCCTAAAATTTTATCTAATCTTGATCCAGATAAAAAATGCTAAACTCGAGTCCGACCTAGCCAGTCCATATTAATTTTTTATATTATTATTGATATAAAAATAAGTTTAAATATATATATATAATACATCCAATATACTAAAAATATTAAAATAAATGATTCTCAACAAATTAAAAATACATTAAAAAATCTTTATATTTAAATAACACTAAAATAGTTACAACTTAACAAGCAAATGCCTCTAAAATAGTAGTAAAATTAATAATAAAACAAGAGTTATATAATATCCAAACAATAACAATAAAATAGTAGCAATATAATAACAAAATGATAGCAAAACAGCATCAAAATGACAACAAACAACATTAAAACAACAGTGAAAAAAATTTAGGCAAATTCGAGTTGAGCTCAGGCCAAAAAAATCTTACCCAAGGCTCGACCCGTTTAGAAAATGAACCTTATTTTTTGTTCAAACTTATTTTTCAGGCTTATATTTTTGTCCAAGTCCTCCCATTTTTTGGACGGACCTTCAGGCATGGGTGAGTGGCTCGACCCATGATTAGATCTAGCATATACTTATCTAGATTAAATATGTTATTTATTTTCTTAGAAATATATGTTAAACCTTTGGTTAAATTAGAAAAATGTACCAATAAGTATTGGATTAATAGTGAGGTACATTACAGTTTCAACGAGAGAATATGAGTTTGAATCTTAAAAACGACATTATTAAGATATGAAGTCATAAATTTCAAATATAAATTGTAAAATGGACGTTAAAGATATAAAAAATTAAATTAGAAAATGTAATAATTAATTTGCAACAATTAAATATAAATAGTAAATTAAGGATTCATACCAGGCAAAACTAAAGTAAATTTATATATTTTCGTAATTGTTTTATATAAGTAATATTATAATAATCTAATCATTGCATTATCAATATAAATGTATTTGCATTTAGAGGTGATAGTAGGTTGGGCTACTCGGCCCGGCCCAATGGCCCGCCCGAAAAATGGGAGGGTTCAGATACAAATATAGGCTCAAAATATGAGTTTGGGCAAAAAAATGAGGCCCGTTTAGAAAACGGGTCGGGCTCGGGTAAAACTTTTTTTGCCTGGGCCTAGCCCGAATTATATATTAAATATATATATTTTTATTTTTAATCAAATATACTTTTTAATCAAATATATATTAAATATATACTTTTTTGGTGTTGTAAAATTTAATATGGGCTGGGCCGGGCTCGGGCTTAGCAATTTTCTTTCGGGCCGGGCATTTTAGGTCCATATTTTGGGCCGGGCCTAGAAAATGGCCTAAAATTTTGTCTGGGCCCGACCCAAACACGGCCCGACCCATGATCACCTCTATTTGCATTACATGTAAGTAGTTAGAAAATTTTAATTTACTTTGAACTTGATAAGCATGATTTATATGAAAAAAATATTAAATATGACGGTTGAATTATTAAAATAATAACCATACAAAAAATTATGAAAATGTGTATATAAAAATTTCCTTCCGACCATTCCACAATTTGAAAAAAATAGATGAATTTTAATGAGTTTGGATTATTCATATACAAGTATGATGGTGTTTATGTTGTACATACTACATAGACCCTTGGATTTTAAATTAATCCTTAAACCACGGCTCATATTTTGAATTAGTCTTCAAACATCAAAATATTTTAATATTTGAAGTATCAATGTTGTATCATTCAGGCATTTATGTCGGCCTAACAATCAACTTGAGTGACAGATGCTAGCTAGAATCTAATGTGGATCATATCTACAATACGCGGACCAGTCTTTAAATATGTTTGTACTTATTGTATGGTTAACTTTTTAAAAAGTAGTCCTCCTAAAATTTAATGACCATTTTTGTTTTATTAACCCATCAAATCTATGTTGTCCATGTAACATGTATACACATATTTTAATCAAGGCTCAAGATGATGTTGGAAGAATTTGGTTGATAAAATGCCAATACTTTAAAAGTTAAATTAGAATATTTTGATGTTTAGACTTCGATTTAAAATCTAGATCATAATTTGGGAATATAGCGAAATTTAAGCACAATTTTTCAATTTCAAAGCAAGGATTAAAAATAGGAAGTTCACGACTCCGATTGAATTTAGTTTTGATTTCAAAAAATATTCTATATTCAAGGTTGACTTGTCTGTTGAAATGGGAACTAAAAAATTATTTAAATTTAATTTTAAAATTTATAAAATTATTTTTAAACAGTAAAATTGATCCGAGCAGGATGGTTTTAATATTTTTTAAGGTAAACTATATTAGAGATCATTCTAAATTTCTTTTTATCAATTTAGTCACTATTATTAAAAAAAATGATCAAAATGATCACTCAGTTATTAAATCCTTAACGGACTGTTGATTGGGCTAGCAAAAAAAGGAAAAAAAATAATCTTTTAGACCCTTTAAAAATTATAAGATTTCAATTAACACCATTGTTATACCGTGAAGTTTTAATTTTTTATGCTTAGGCAAAGGAAAAGGTGACGATTTACCCTAGCTCCGCCTTTATGACGTTGGCACCTCTCCTCTCTATCATCTTTCACTCGAACAAGAAAACTCCATCATGGTTTTCGCCCGCAAAAACATAATCATCAGTTCAGTACCTTCTTCTTCCTCCACTGTTGATGTTTGGAAACCATGACGAATTTTTCTTATTCGGGTGAAAGACGACAGAGAGGAGACGGCGATGACATCATAAAGGGCAGAGCTATGGTAAATCACTGCCTTTTCTTTTGTCTAAGCATAAAAAATTAAAACTTTGCGTGTATAGAAATGATGTTAACTAAAATTTTGTAAATTTTTAAAGGGACTAATAGATTAAATTTTCCTTTTTTGCAGGCCCAGTCAGTAATTCATTAAGGGTTTAACCGCTGAGTGACCATTTTGATTAATTTTTCTAACAGAAGTAATTAAATTGATTAAAAAAATTTAGAGAGATCAAAACAGAAACAACTCTATTTAAGGTGACCTCCAACAAAATTTACCCCAAATTTTAAGTAGAAGCCCAACCCAGAAGGGAATTTTGTCTTCCATCGCTGATCGCTCTCGCTGTCTTTTTTTGTTTTGTTTTTTTACCATTCGCTGTCTTTAAACTTTTGTAAACTTAGCCATTTCCCTTCATCTTCTCCACTGCTAACCAGCGAAAATTCTAATACTCGATAATGGTAATTTTCAGTTTTGATTATTCAATTATTATTTTTCTTATTTTTTATTTATATCTAATTTGTTTCATTATATTTCTGAATCTCTATCGATGAGTATTTTATTAGGGATTTGATTTCCTGTTAGTGGATCTGATCTGTTCTTTCTGTACGAGGCAACCATATTAGAATATCTTTTTTTTTTTGTCTTTTCTTTTATTTTACTTCTGAATCGTAATTTAGAAGTTGCTGAAAGTTTTATTTGGTTGTTGAGAAAATGCTTGGAAAGTTAATGTAAGTATTAGATTATACGAATCAATCAGTTTTGAAGTATTTCGACGATATGTTTCTTATATTCGGCTTATCAATGGGGTTAAGAATGCCATAAACTCTTAATCTATTACTGAAAACTGCAATAACTGTGAAATTCAAAGTCCTGTTTGGTTGCTGAGAAATGTTTGGAAACTGGAAAATTAATTCGAGTATTATATTCAAAAGTTTTAACTATTTGAAAACTGACCAATTTGAACTATATGTTTCTTGTCTTTGGCTTGTTAGTGGAACTAGAATGCAATAACCTATTGCTGAAAACAAAATTTGTTAAATATAGCTATTATGCTTTTTAAGTGTTTTTTGTGTCACATTGATTTGGGCTTTGGTATATTAGAATGACTAAAGTCTAGGCTCTAATTAATTCATTGACTGGTTTTTGCCTTTTTGGCTTGAACTTTACATTCATTTAAGAAAGGTTTGCTTCTTAAGTTAGATTAGAAGGATTGTACTTGAAACTGTTGCATGATTTATTTTCAGGATGGGAATGATTCTGTAGATTCAAAACAGGACACTACGGATATGGCACTTTTCGTGAGTTCCTCTATTCTCTAGCACTTTTATATGTCACTAATAAATTTAGATTATAGATTATTCCTTCTCTTCATGGTTATTTGGACCAAATGATATTAACTATGCTTTTAGGGAGATTTACCAAACATTGCACTTGAAACTGTTGGACCATCTTAAAGACGATGGTTTTATAGTTTAAATGACTTTCATCCAGCTTTTACTGAATTTAGTCTCTCTCTTCTTTTTGCAGGTCCAGAATTTACTTCAACAGATGGTGAGTTCTTATTTTCAATTGATTTGAGATTCTGTATGGAGTTAAAGAACAATGAATTTTAGGCAGATGTAGCTAAGTTTGCTATATGCTTTCATGTTGCAGCAATCAAGGTTCCAAACAATGTCTGATTCCATCATCACGAAGAATATCCTTTTCGTATTATCTGATCACAGCATAATACTTAGAAAACTTAACCTCGAAGAGATGAATTGCTTCGTTTTTTTCTATTACATCATAGAATTGTTGTTTTGTTGATTTTGGGATTCTTTTATGGGAGGCTGGCTAGGTCTTAAACTTGCTTTGCAATATGCAAAAATGGAGGGTCCTTAGTTTTCTACCAGGGTTTTAGTCTGTTCTTAGGTTGGATTTGTATTGTGGGGGGAACTAGCTATGGGGGGGTTCCGAATTTTGATTTCACTTGTCCTTGTTTCGTAGGTGCTACCAAATTATGCTAACATTGACTTTTCATTTTTATTGAAGACCCATGTTAGACATCCTTATCCAATGCCTACCCGAGCATGGGTTTGGGATATGATCCTCCGAGGACTTTCCAAATACATAATAGTGTTAGAAAAATTTAACATATATATTTCTGTTCCAAACAAAATAAAACTGCATTCCACCTGTAAACATTTTCTTTATTTCCTTGACTTCGATGAACTCGATGAGATGGGCAGCAGGATAGATGAGCTAGAACAAAGCATCAATGATCTCAAAGCAGAGATGGGTGCAGAGAACTCTTCTCCTCCAGTTCCTCCTGCGGATGATTCCAAGTCACCCAATGAATCCTAATGCAATAGCTTAAGGAAATTCGGCATCTAAAGCCAGTAATTCTAGACTCTATTTCCTTCAGTCCCTGGCTTTTCTCATATGGAAAATCCGTAGTATACTAGCATTTAAATTTTTGGAACAAAAAAATATACCTTATATTTGTAATTCAAGCCTCCTCTAGTTGCTATTTTCATAGACTACGCTTATATTTGTAACTCATCCTTTTGTTGAATGTTGAAAACCATCAGCAACATGCATCTTATTCTTTAAACAGAACTTTAAGGCCATGATTAGGCTTTTTAATCTATTGCATATTTGAAGACTGTAATAGCTATGTCCGACATGAGTATTCAAGGGTCACGGATTTCTGAAGCAATCTATCTAGATAGAAAATAGTACTAGTTTGCAAGATAGGTTCGTTTTCGAGGGATGTCATTACTCTTTAGGTCATTCTACTCACCAATAGCTTAATTAGATTAATGCATTTTGCTTTGGCTCAACTAAGCACAAAAAAACACTTCGGCATTATAGTGTTGCAAATGTGGTCCTGATTTTCCTTGCTCTTTATCTGTGTATTTGCTTGTTTTCTCTTTATTTTTTTTCTCTTTCCATACATACCTGTAAATATGACTAAGACATTTGGGGTGCAAATTTAGTTGTGTTGCCATAAAGTTAAGGATATGCCCAATTACAGGTGGGAGTACTTGGTTCCTTTACAATTTTGCATCGTTCTTCTTCTCGGGCATCCAATGCGATACTTCTGCTCCGTGTACCTATCATTTCTTTAAGCATTTAAGCATTTGGGCTTTTGATGGATTTACCAACCCGTTGAGGGTTTATTTTACAGGCTTCTCACGACAATGGGTGTTCAAATTTCGGTTAAAATTGAATTAATTGACTGAATCGATCTAATTCGGTTAATCGGTCGGTTAATAATTTTTTTGAAAGTTTAGTTATCGGTTAATTCGGTTTAAAATTGTGTAATTAATCGAATTAACTGAACTTAAAAATTAATAATACAAATTTTATGTAGTTTATTTTTTTTTGATATGTTTATACTTGTTTTAACCAAAAAAAAGAAAAATATAAATTTTAGTTCGATTAACGGTTAAAGGATTAAAAAGTTCAATTAATTCAGTTAATACTAATTTGGTTCCTTTACTCTCAACAAATTAATTTTCCTTCAACAACTACAACTATCATGTTTGTATTGCACTTTCGTATCATTCAAATTTATCTTAATATTTTATTTACGATTGAAAAATTAGATAAAATTCATATATGAGGTACACTTGATGAGATTAAAAATCCATACATAGTAATTACACGTAGTAAAACTTGAAATTAAAAAAAAAAAACACACAAATTTTTATTGCCTTTATTTTGTATGCAGCAAAGCAATACAATATAACTTACCATGATTAAACCTAAACATGAAGGCTTTAAATGAAGGTGGGACTAATTTATTGTATCCAACTATCCAACTATTTTTCAACAACAAATTTTACTCTTTTTTTTTTCTGGGCCATTTGTTGTCTGAAATCTCCAGAGAAGAAATTCAGTGCCACAAAAATCAATCTAAAAAAATCTGAAAATTCATATCTAAGAACTGTACAAATAAAATATCTTTTTTTTTCTCTCATCAACTAATTGTACAACTCCCATAAATATTTGAAATTAATAAATATTATGATACTTTTTTTAAGGATAAATATTAAATTTATAACTTGGTTCAATTTACCCTTTAATACACGAATTTCGGTTTTGTACCATTATACATATGAAACTTGAATTGTGATTCATATATACACATAAAATTTTGATTTTGATTTAATTGTAGACATTAAAAGAAATTGATACATGTATTAATTTTATAATTAATATAATTATTTATATTTATAATATATCAGTGTAAAATGACGTTAGTTCAATAATAATTATTAATGATTTCTGAAAATTTCACAAAATAAAATTTTATATTTGACATTACATATTACATCAAAGTTTATGTATAGGGGCGAATCCCTGCCAGCCCCCTAAAATTGAAAATTTTTCTCTCTAAAATTTTAATTTAGTAAAGATAAAATTACACTTTAACCCCCTAAAATGATAAAATTTTGATTTAATTTTTTAAAAATTATATTTTTATTATTGTAAAAATTACAGTTTAATTTTAGTCTCTAAAAAAAGTTTTCTAGCTTTGCCTATTGCTTCAATATTTATCCCTTATTTTTGTTTTGAGTAAATGTAAGGTTAGGATTTAATTTTTAAGATTTAAGATTAATATTTAGGGTTTAATTTCCCCCCACACATAGCCTTGCCGACATATTTGTTACTTTGTTTTAATATAATATATTTTTTAATTTTAAAAAAACTTAAATTTATTACTTATTTAATAATAAATTTCTATACTTAAATTATTTAAATTAAATCAGCAAATTGATTTTTGTTCATTTAAAAGAAAAAAACTAGAAAAGAAATAAAAAAGAAATAAAAGAAAAATAAAATAAAGTAGGATTTAACTACAACACATTATCAATGTAATCATAATTCATCTTTATTCTGACACTTCTATATATGTAACACCCCTTACCCGTATCCAACACCGGAATAGGGTACGAGGCATTACCAAAACACATACACTTGTAAACGTATTTAACCGAGTTATAAAATTTCATCAAAATTAAAACTTTCAAAATAATTAACATGTTTCTATAACTTTTCCCAATATATCCTCAAAATATTATAATCATAATAATTAGGGCCCGCGAGACCCGATACATACTCATGCAATTTAATGCTTCATTTCCATTTCATTCAATTCGCAATTTCTCATGCTCATAATTTAAATCATATCACTAGCAATTTCCATTTAATTCACGTGCAATTCAATGACATCAAATTCAAAACTAATACGTATTTACCATTTAACTCAATGTTTATTGATTATACCATTCAATAACACATTTATGAAATTCTCAATTTAGCAATGAAAATATCACTTTAGTTTGAATAACAACATCGTCCTGATATAAATACACTACCACTTATCCATTTACTTTAATTCTTTTGGGCCCATTTGTCACTTACCATCCTTAATCAAATTAGGGAACGGTCACGGAAAATTGAGTACTTCACTTTCACTTTGCCATAGTATAACTATGATCTTACGTATGATCACTTATCACTTGTCCCTGATCAGATAAGTGTAGCCACCTATCACTTTGTTTCTTGATCAGATAAGTGTAGCCACTTATCACTTTGTTTCTTGATCAGATAAGTGTAGCTAAAGCTATCACTTATCACTTTTCACTTGTCACTTGATCAGATAAGTGTAGCCGAAGCTATCACTTATCACTTTGTCACTTGATCAGATAAGTATAGCCGAAGCTATTACTTATCACTTTCCACTTGTCACTTGATCAGATAAGTGTAGCTAAAGCTACCACTTATCACTTTGTCACTTGATCAGATAAGTATAGCCGAAGCTATTACTTATCACTTTCCACTTGTCACTTGATCAGATAAGTATAGCCGAAGCTATTACTTATCACTTTCCACTTGTCACTTGATCAGATAAGTGTAGCTAAAGCTACCACTTATCACTTTGTCACTTGATCAGAAGTACTCAAATCCGGCGTTCCGCTCAATTTGATCATTTATTCATATATCAGGCTTACCAACATGTGTTAATTCATAAACCATTCATGGTATTATTTCATGCCAAATCATATACTGAATATACCATACACACATACTATGAAACTTTATTTTCACACATGAGCTTAAACCATGACCAATAATGCACAAAAATAAGCATCATTCATATTTCATCGTTTATGAGTTATAATCAAACATATGACCATTTATACACGAATCATTCATATATTTCCCAATTTTCCTCCTCCTCCTCTCCATTCCACATCCTTAATGTGTATAACACACTTAAACAACATTAACCATAATTTCAATATTCACTAACATGTATATTCAAAGCAGTTTATCCGAGTCAGAGTCACTAAATTATTTTTATCCGGAGCTACAGAGATCCAAATTAAGATCCGTTAATTTTCCCTGAAACTAGACTCACATATCTTCATACCATAAAATTTTCATAATTTTTGGTTCAGCCAAATAATACAGTTTATTCTTTAAAGTTTCCCCTGTTTCGCTGTCTGACAGTTCCAACCACTCTTCACTAAAAATTAATTATCTCATTGTACAGAATTCGGATGATGTTTTAGCTTGTTTCTTCTAAAAATAGACTCATTAAGGATTCTAACCATATAAACTATAACTCATAATCATTTTTGTACAATTTTTAATGATTTTCCAAAGTCAGAACAGGGGAACCCGAATTCATTCTGACCTTGTCTCACAAAATCTATTATATCTCATGATTTACAATTCCATTGCTCACATCATTTCTTTTATAAGAAACTAGACTCAATAAGCTTTAGTTTCATATTTTATTCATCCTCTAATTCAATCTCTACAATTTTTGGTGATTTTTCAAAGTTACACTACTGCTGCTGTCCAAAACTGCTTTAGTGCAAAATGTTGATTTCCATTTTGCCCCAAATTTCACAGTTTATACAATTCGGTCCTTTCTCAATTAACCCCTCAATTAATCTAATTTTCTCAATTAGTACTTTACTAGACATTATAAGTTGTTACACAACTATTGAAATTCAGAATTTCCACATATAACTCTATCTTCAAACTCTTTTACTATTAGGTCCCAAACATTCACTTTCTATTCAATTCTTTCAATAAAATCAGCATATGAACAATTTAAAGCTCTAATTTCATGCTAAATCATCATATACTTCCAGCACATATTCATATCAACTTTCAACTTCTTTCATAAAATCAAAAACTAATGGATTTAACAAGTGGGCCTAGTTGTAAAAGTCATAAAAATACAAAAATTTCAAGAAATAGTCAAGAATTGAACTTACTTGTAATAAAATATGAAGAACCAGCTTGAAGAAGCCCTTCCATGGTGTTTTAGCTGATGAGAATTCAGAAAAATGAAGAGAAATCTCGATAATTCCACTTGGGTCCTAACTTTATTAAGCAAATTTTGCAATTTTCCAATTTTGCCCTTAATTCTCCTTACTTTCTTGCTGATTTCATGCCTCTGCCGTCCAGCCCAAATAGACCTTGGGTCTATTTGCCTTTAAAGCCCTCTTCCTTTTATCATTTAAGCTATTTAATCATTTCCCAAAATTTTGCATTTGTTACAATTTAGTCCTTTTTGTTCAATTAATTATCGGAACTTTAAAATTTCTTAACGAAACTTTAATACTAACTTTTTAACACTCCATGAATATTTATAAAAATATTTATGGCTCAGTTTAAAATCCCCGAGGTCTTGATACCTCATTTCGATTCTAATTATTTTAATATTTATTTCTAGTGCACTATTCACTATTTCAAAAATTTTCCTAACTTCATATTTAACTTATACTTACTAAATTAATAATATTTTCTACCCATTTGTCGAATTTAGTGATCTCGAATCACCGTTCCGACACCTCTGAAAATTCAAGCCATTACATTTTTTTTTTCGTCGGATTTGTGGTCCCGAAACCACTGTTCCGACTAAGCCTAAAATCGGGCTATTACAATATATATATAACACAAAATTTTGGAAAAATATTTGAAAACAACAATCGCATCAGCAAGCAATACACACGATTGAATTATTCAAATATAAGAAAAAAATAAAGATGAAAATAAATTACATTTTTAGAAATAGAGAGGCAACAAATCTTTTTTTAATTAGAAGGATAATTTAAAAATAAATAATAAATCTAACGCCGACAGCGCGTAATTCTACTGCACCCGCGTGAGTAAGGATTAGCCTGAGCTCCCGGCCGGCAGTTATAGTAGGACGCGCCACGTCGCGAGCATGGCACCGTGTTCCTCCTCAACGCACCGTAGCTAATGTAGCGAGTCCTGGCTAAAATGCGCCTGCTGATCTCGGACTCCATGGCGAACTCAGCATCGAAGTCCGAAGATTCCTCCCCGCTTAGCATCAGGCACTCGGCGTTGGATCCGCTGCATTCCGATTTAATCGGGAGAAAATGGCCACCGACGGCGTCGAGAGTGGGAAACGAAGACGAGAGCGCCACGTGGACGGCCAGGATGGTGGAAATGGCGAGGAAAGTGAAGGAGATTCTAGAGCTTCCCATTTTTGAGGTTTCTTAGATTTGTATTTCTGTTGCAGGAGGGAGTGGATTTAGGATTATATGTGATTACAAGTCAGAGAAAGCCACTGATGTTTGGATGTATTTGCGATTCTGCCACTTTAATTTCGAGTTTATTTGTAATTTAAGAAAAACAGTTATTTTCTTTAACCAGACTTGGACGGTTTTCACAAACGCTGTACTATTGGGAATTAGATTCGGATTAAAATTGAATTAATTGATTGAATCGACTTAATTCGATTAATTAATTAGTAGTTAAATTTAATTCAATAGGAGGTTGGTTAATAATTTTTTTAAATTTTAATTATTAATTAATTCGATTCAAAATCGATTATCAATTAATGGTAAACGTTGAAGCATTAGGAATTTAAGTGTTGTACTGGCCATACTAAATGTGATACCTCAGTTTTCTCTATTACCATATGATAGGGTTTTAGTCTTTTGTTGGTTGCTTGTATTTAAAGAGTAAAATATAAAAACAGTCACACTGCTATTTATTTTGTTCTATTTTCGTCACCCAATTATTAATTTTTTGATTTAAGTACCTAACGTTTCAAATTAAATATTTTAGTTATTCTTGCTGTTAACTTAGTGTGGGTTTGGAGCGACGGTATGATGCAGTATGTTTAGCTTACTTTTTATCTCACGCTATAGTATCTAATCTCATCGCTATTACTGTTTTTACACTAATCATGGGTAAATGCACTGCCCATCCAAACTCACCTTTAGTAGAAATCTAAGTGAAAATGCAAATTTAATATTTATAAATAACATTGTTAGGAACAACAACCAAAAATTTCGAAAGTAAACTATAAAACGAGGATGAAAGTTTAAAAAATTATATAATTTAACACAATGTGAAGTAATTGAGTAGCCCAAATGAAACTTGCTTAAGCCTATAAGCTTAAAAGAGTTTACTAGCTCATTACTCCTTTGGGCTTCATACTTAATAAAATCAAATGATAAAAATTAAGATTTGGGCCCAACCAACAAAATTAAATCTTTACCATAATTATTGAATTTTGATATAACTGCAAAAGAGACACTTTCCATCTTTCCCTCTCAATTTATTCTAAAAATAAATATTTTTGAAACTTTAACAATTTTTATGAGTTCAATTAATTTTTAATTGTTTAAATATCAAGAAATTTTATATTGTGGGTAAAAAAAAAATCTCCGATAAATATATTTGTTAAAATTTTATATAAAAACATAAATTTTGATTTAAATTTATAAAATTGATCTTCGTTTGAAATTTTATTATAGAAAATTTTTTATTAATTTGTAAAAATATAAAAATACGGCCAAAAGGAATTTTAACTGTAGAAATGAATAGAATTTTTAACAAAAGGAATAGATTTACTCTTTGATCTAACCTACAAAGACCAATTTACCTTTTTTTTTTATAAAGAAAATAGGAACAAAATACAATAAGACTTGTTATTTAGGGATCTCCATAATGCTATTTTTTAATAAAATTATTTGGTAAATTAGTAAATATTAATATAATTATGTTGTTTGATAAAAGTAAATTTTCATCTTATTACTATAATAATTTATATTATTTTGGATAGATAATTTGAGTATCTCTTGTTTTTTAAAAAGGATAATTTATTTGAATCTAACATATTCCCTTTTGAATAATGGAATGTGACAGATTATTTGTTTTGTTGGTAATGTGATATGTATTCGAGATTTATGGCTATCCCTTTTACTGAATTTTTTATAAAATACAAAATTGCTAAAGTTTTCATATGACCTAGGTAGGAAGGAAACCAAAATGGAAATTAATCTTATGAATGATGAAATCCTGAGGTGGCATAGAGCACGCAAAGTCACTTCCGTCTTATAAATAATAATAGTGAACCAAAAAAAAAAAAAACAACAGGATGGTCATATTCGTTGAAAATTTGGGAGAATCCAACAGTGAATCTTCTAATAAAACACAAATTTATTAAATTTAGTCATGCCACTCCGAATATACATATGCAAATGTTACTTTCGAGAGTAGGATGGAGGCAATCGTCTCCGACTTAAAATCATAAATTATTACATTCCCCGTGGCCTTTGTTTTTTTGCAAATGGGGATTGGAATTGGTCTTATTTTATTGGTACTTGGCGGCGTAAGATTGTTCACTTGCTACTAAAATTAAGATCGCACCTTGCTGAAGACGAAAATGACACTTGCTTATGGAAGACTGCCGCCTCGAGGCCGTACACAGTATTTTCATTAAATAAAAAAATTAGATCCAAAACTTTAGAATAATATAAAATACCCTTTCCACTTCTTTAATAATTATTTGTTTGGTATAGATAAACGCTAGTTATATATAATACTAATGAGGATGAGGGGCAAGATTGAAATTTATGGAGCATACTATCGTTGGATTTTTAGCTTAAGATCTAAATTTGAAGACTAATATCGTTATTTACAAAAATTTAAAAAATTAAAATAAAGTATTTTTATTTTAACATATTTTTATTCGTAATTAATAACTTTGAGTTAAATTAAACTGTTTGGAAAAAAAATATTAATAAAATATTTTCTTTGTCTAACAGCGATGTTAGTCTTCAAATTAGCTACTGCCTATTTTTTTCTTTTGCCCATTAGCCCTCTTTTTTCTTTCTTCCTCTCATTCACTCCATGCGTTTTCTCCCTTTTCAATTTGCGAGTATCTTTGTTACCTTCGCAACTTGTGACGAGCTGATGACGGTACCTATCATCATTGAAACACCACTGACCACTAATCGTTTCTTTCAGAAAGTGGATAGCTCTTCATTGGCTTCTTAATCTGTTTTTGTTTTGAGAGTTTCAGAGTAATAAATGATTTCATGAGTCAATTTGGACTTGTGTTATCTTAAGTTTTATATGTTTTTTTTGTTTGTTTTTCCATTCTTCAATAAGTCTTCACTTTTAGAATTTTTTTGTTTACTCTTGTTGTACTCTTTTTAGTCTTATTTATGCATGTAGTCTTGCTTTTACGAGTAAGTTTAGGGTTAGTTTTGTCGTCGTCCCCTCTAGTTTGGTGGATGCTCGGTTCTTTTTTCGATTTATGCTCATTGCTTTGGACTATTCAGGGTTGATTTCCTTATTGTATTAAGTGCTTGCAAATCACTCCTGATATGTTGTACTTGAGCTGTGATAGAGCCGATTGTTAATGTGCTATAATGTTCTAATGATACTGAAGCTGAAGCTTTTATTGTGTTTGTGGAGATTGTCCTTTAGCGTGTACAATAGGTGTTTGTTATTTTTTCCCCAAATGACATGGTTTTATTTATTAAATGATATGCGTATTTTTACTTATACACGTACTTATGTTTTCATACTTTATAATTCTTAGACATATGCATATATATACGTATAGACATACATATTCTCATTATATAAATATATATATACCTACATAGTTTTTGTATTTTTTTATTTATTTCATACATACGTACACGCGCCCTTATAATATATATGTATGTGCATGGGCACATTTTTATAATCTATCTATATATACATATATATTTTTATAATCTATACGTATCCCTATATATATACCCGTATACCTTTTTACATTCATAAATATGTATATATTCATACATATATTCTTTTTTATATATTTTATATGTACACATCAATATACCTTTTTTAAATACGTATATGAGCATATATTTTATAATTTATATTTATACATATACATTTGTATTTGTAGCGACCTAAAAATGTTGGCACGGGTGCTAGTCGAAGTAATTATTGAAAATTTGAAAACAATGTATTGATTTTATTTGAAAAAGGAGTCGCCACCGATCTTTTTTCCTAGGTGTGATCGGGCACCTAATAAATTCTCTTTTTAGAAGAAAATTTTTTAATTTTTCTAAAAAAAGAGGTAATTTTAAGTATACGTGAAAATCCAGAGAAAATTAGAGTTCGGGAGTCGGTTACGCGCGAGGAAGTTATTAGCACCCTCGCGACGCCCAAAATTGGTATCTCGTTAAACACGCGTTGTCTTAATTTTCAAAAATACGAGTTCAATTTAATATTAGTCGTGATCCGATTGAAACACGAGAATTTTAAAGCACAACAACTTTTTCTTTTTTTGAAAACACGAATTTTTTTTTTAAAAATAAAAGAATTTTAGAAACACGAAATTTTTTAAAAACACGAAAATTTTGAAACACGAGATTTTTTTTGAAAACACGAATTTTCTTTTTGAAACACGAAAATTTTTAAAACACAAAATTTGTTTTTGAAAACATAAAAATTTGGATAAAATACGAAACACAAGGATTTTTTTTGAAACACGAAAATTTTTGAAAGACGAGAATTTTTTTTGAAAACACGGAAATTTATGAAACACGGAAAATTTTTTTTGAAAACAAGAAAATTTTCGAAATACGGGAATTTTTGAAAACACGGGAAATTTTTTGAAAATACGAAAATTTTTGAAACACTGAAATTTTGAAAACACGAAGATTTTTGAAACATGAGAATTTTTGAAAACACGATTTTTTTTAAAAAACCCGGAAATTTTTGAAACACAAGAAATTTTTCTGAAAACATGAAAATTTTTGAAACACGATTTTTTTTAAGAAGTACCGTATTTAACACGAATAAATGATATTCATCCCTACATGGCGATGAAATCATCGAATTAGTGCCAAATCGATTCAATTTAATATTTAATCGTGATTCTATTAAAACATGAGAATTTAAAAAAAACACGAGAATTTAAATAACACGAGAATTTAAAAAAACACGAGAATCGTGTTTAACACAAACTGATGATATTCACCCAACATAGCGATGAAATCAACGATTTAATGTTAAATCGATTCGTTGCCTTATTTATTGAAATTATTTAAATTTAAAATAAAATTGAAATTAAATTAAATTAAAAATATAAATACAAAAATATAAAAATGCATAAAGTGCTAATAATATTAAAACGAAATAACATAAAAATACGAGAATTAAATTAAAAGTGAAATAAACGAAATTACCGAAAAGGTCTAAAACACGAGCTTGGTCGAACGAGTTACGCAAATTGAATCCCTTTTTTCATTTTTCTTTTTCTTCTTTTTTTCTCCTTTTTTTTCTGCTGGGCTGGCCTGTTGGACTTGGGCTTGCTGGGCCGCGTCACTGGGCCTCAGGGGGCTGCTGGAAGGGGCCTGGCCTGGTTCTGTGCTGCTGGGCCTGCGCTGAAATGGCCTGCTGCTTGGGCCTGAGCTGCTGGGCTTGGACAGGTCTGCTCTTTTTTTGGGCTGTTTTTTTTCAGGCCTGGGGCTGCTGGTGCAGGCCTGTTACGGATCGGGTCGGGTCGGATCCGGGTCGGTTCGACCCGGCTGTTAAAAAAAAAGAATTTCTTTTTCCCTTTTTTTTTTCTTTCCCTGTTTCTTCCTCCTTCTTCTTCAAAGCTTAGCTTCCACTGTTGCTTGCGCCGCCGTCGTTTGCTGCCGTCGATGCCACGGTGCCGCCGCCTCCTCCTCCTCCTTCTTCTCCATTCTCCTTTCTCTCCCCTTTTCTCTTATTTTCAAAGCTTTTTTTTCTCTTTTTTTTTTGTTGTTTCTTTGCTTCTTGGTTTGTTTTGCTAAGCGTTGGGATGGCGGCGACGGTGATGTCGTGGTGGTGGTTCGACGGCCGGCGGTGGAGCTGCTGTTTGTTTGATTTTTCTCTCAAAAATTTTGCTTCTTTTTTTTTTCTCCTTGCTTCAATCCCCCTCTTTCTTCTTTTTTTTTTTCCTTCTTTAAATCCTTCAATTTTGTATTCTTCTTCTTTATTTTCAGGTGGCAGTGGAGCAATTATGGCCTAGGGAGGCTGCTGGAGCTGGCCTGCTGGGTGCGGCAATTTGACAAGTCCAGGACCAAACTGCAGAAGGTGCAAAATTTATGGGGTAAAAGTGAAATTTTAGGAAAATATGGGGCCAAAATGTAATTTCTAGAAAGTTTAGGGGCCCGAATGATATTTATAAAAAATTAGGGGTCAAGATGAAAATTCAAAAAAACTTAGGGGTCAAAATATAAATTTAGAAAAGTTTAAGAGCCAAAATGTAAGTTTTTTTTTATATTTTTTCTGATTTATTATTATTTTATTAATATTATTAAAACATAAAAAAGCAAAAACACCAATGGGCTAAAAGCCCAAACAAGTCCAAAATTAAATTATTTAAAACCCAATTATCTAACCCTACATGCCCAACCATTAGGCCCACATAGGGCAAGCCCAGAAAATAATAATTTTTAAATATATATATAATAAAATAAATTAAATAAATAAAATAAAATACGAAGAATGGACCGGACGAAATTCAGTGATTACAGTATTATTTTTTTTAAATATGCATATATAAATACACATATTTTTCTACATATTTTCATAGTTTTATTGATTTTATCTATTGCATTTTTGTTTCACTCCATGTTGATTTGTTTATTTGTGTATGTGTTCATTATTATTCGAAAAGAATGTCTTAATATTGCACCCATTTATTTGTTGTGATATGATAGTTTTGTCTCCTCTATTATTTATTTCATTTACGTTGTTGTTCATATTATTTATGCTCACATTATCGTATCCATAGTTGTTATTTATCAATGCAACATTTATTCGTACATCAAATGTAACATTACATCAATTTTTACTCAAATTCGTAAAAAAGGAAAATTTGGAAAATAAAGGCAACACTCGTAGTTAGGATCTTCGAGAGGATTGAGCTCTGACGTATTAGGTTCCAATTTCTTTCGTTGAATCTAAGTAGTTGAGAATGCTCTTTAATCAAAATGAAAAGCTTATCATCGGGAATTCAATACGTTGTGCCTAACGCATTGGATATGACACGTTGTTTTTCCGAGATGAGAATTTTTTAAAAAAATAATAAAGACAGTATTTTACATTTGGAAATTTGAGAAAGCCGCACCTGGGTCTTCTTCCTCTGCTGCCACCACCTTTAGCAGCCACCAACTCTGCCACTGGCCAACCACTCCCTGCAAAATGAAGTTGAACTCGCAAAGAACAGTAGCAAACAGAGAAAAATAAAAAGAAAAACTAAAATAACATGTAAAAATTGGCTATAAAAGGCGAATATCATCTCTGTAAAAAGGGTTCGACCCCTTTCTTGAAAAAAGAACAAGCAATAAAATTTTAAGTTGATTTCGCTATTTCATTGATATTATTATTATTATTTCTTTCGAAAACACAAAAAAAAATATAAAAAGGAGAAGCATTCTACCCCTTTTGGTCGTCGCCGGAGAGTCTGGAAGTCGAGGGTTTACATTGGAAACGCATCGGAGAGAAACGGGGAACTTTTTAGTTCCCAGCCGCTGTATACGGCAGCGCCGGTGTTGGTGACCAGCGGCCGGCACGGTGGCCATCGGCAGGTTCCCAGGCCAGTTTCTGGGGAAGAAGGGGGGAGTTGAGAGAGTTTTGAAAGTTTTTTTTTTGAAAAAAGGAAGAAATGAATTTTTTGTAAATTTTTTTGAATTTATAGGGGCATGAAACGACGCCGTTTTGGCCTAGCCCCAGAACGCCCAAAACGACGCCGTTTAGGGTTAATCGACCCGACCCGATAAAGGTCCAAGTGTTTTCGTACCTGAGGGGATATTTCGCGCATAGTCCCTTCAGTTTTGCAACGCGCTGTAATCTGGCCCCCTTTTTTTGTTCTTTCTTTTATTTTTAATTTAGCCGCATGATTTTATTTCTGTTTCATTCTAGTCTCGCTCAAAGTGATGAGTTTTGAAGGCCTGGGATATTTCCCTTTTTGGTCCCTCTCCTTTCGCGCGCGTCACAGTTTGGTCCTTCTCTTATTTTATTTTTGACCTTACCCCAGATCTTTGTTTTAGAATTCAAATTGGTTTTTTTGTTGTTATTTTGTTATTTTATTAATGAATGTAATTATTATTATATTTTTTATAATTATTTATTCCTCATTATTATATTATATTAATTTTGTTTATTATTATTATTATTATTATATAATTGCTTTTATATATATACATACATACATTTTGTTACATATATACATATGTGCTTATTTTATATATATATACATACTTATATATTATTTATATACTCTATATATATACACGTGAACGTACACATACATACTTACATATATTTTTACATATATAGATTTTTCATATTTTCATAATTTTAAGCACACATATATATCTTTTTACTTTTTTATAATTTTATTCATTTATTTATTTGTTTCATTTTCATTATTGATTTGAAGAAATGCTTTACTTTTATTTGCTTGTATATATTGCTATTTCGTATGTTATTGATTAGTACTTTTTATTCATCTTATTTTCGTTGCTTTTGCTCGTATTGTTCATACTTACATTATCGGGTTCCTTATTGTTTCGTTACGAGTATTAATTTCATGTTTTATTCCTACTATTTCGTGATTTTATTCGATGTATAAATTATGATTTTTGAATAAATGGCATTTCGTATGTTTAGATTCGAAAAGGTCGTACCCTAACTTACTGTGTTTCGATTTTCACGATGAATCTAAATACGCGAGTCTTTTTTCAAACCTAAACTTTAAATGATCTCGAGAATTAAGAAAAGATCGTGTCCTAACTTACTGGGCATGATCCTTTTTTAATCCGAGATAGCTAAATATCTTTTAAATAAGTAAATTTTCGGCATTTATTCTCGTATCGGGAATTCGAAACGTTGTGTCCTAATGCATTGGATATGACACGTCGTTTTCTCGAGATGAAGATTTTTCTAAGAAATAATAAAGTCAATATTCAATGTTTAGAATTTTGAGAAATTGTGCCTTAACGTATTGGGTTGCGATTTCTTCATCTGACTTAAACAATTGAATATCCTTTTAAACTTTATTGCACTAGTTTTTTTGGACAAGCTCATTTTTTGAGAAGGTGAAATATCATGGCCTAACTCATTGGGTGTGACATTTTCTCTTTCCGAAATGAGAAAGTCTTAATGAGTAATTTGATTTATACAAACGTTTCAATAAAAGATCGTATTTTAAAATTCTTCAAAGTTTTCAATTTTCGACATTAAAACATTAACTAATCAACTAGGTACCAATTTTTGGGCGTTACGAGGGTGCTAATCCTTCCTCGTACATAACCGACTCTCGAACCCGTTTTTTCTGAATTTCGTAGGCCAAACTCGCTGTTTTAATAAAATTAAATCGTTTATTAAAAAACAACCACTTTTCAAGGTGATCCGATCACACCTTATCAAAAAGGATTGGTGGCGACTCTCACATTCGATTTCATCTTTCAAAACCCAAGTCGACCCCGTTTTATCAAAAAATAGTGTCAACAAAACTTAAATAATTTTATACCTTTCCCCAACTTTTTATTGATATAGGAAAATAGGAAGTGTACGTATAGTCCATAAGCGTCTCCTTCATATATACGATCCATCATGGAATAGATGCTTCATGAAAGAACATAAAGCAAGTTAAAACATTGGAGCAAGTTATGAAATTTTGGCAGATTAATGACTTGCCACGGGAATATAGAACTGAATACAAAATTAATATTGATACATTAATTAGTTGGGGGTTTTTTAATACAAACTTTTGAAAAGTTTGTCATTGGTAGGACAATTACTGGGAGAAGAACGGATCTAATTTGTAGGCTAAATGAGCGTTCTTGGTGACAAACTTTACTAATTGAAGGGCTAAGAGTTTGACAGATGTTAGAATACTATACACCCTTCCTACTACTTGCATTGCCATGGAAAAGGATTGGATAAAGGGAATAGAATGGTCTCATGTTGAACCTAAATACAAAATTTCATAAGACTTAAAATGGTCTCATTTTCATTTCCTCCTTTTCTCTAACATCGGTCAAAATCTTAGCCCTTATGAAAAGGAGATGATAAAATTTCATAAGATTTTCCTATAGGAGATGACCAAATTTCATAATATTCCATGATCCAATCACCCATGCACCAATGATGCATACTCAAAATCTATACACACTTCCTATATATTTTCCTATATCAAGGAGACACTTATGTTGACTTCAAATTCATCATAACACCTATGTTGACCTATTTTCCTATTTATTTCATGAAAGATGGGTTATTTAAAATTCAACATAAGTGTCTCCTTGATATAGGAAAATATATATAGAATTTGAGTATGCATCATTGGTGCATCATGGGTGATTGGCATCATGGAATATTATGACATAGTACCTTGGGTGATTGGCAATTTGGTGTTGTGGGATTAAATAATGACTACAGAAAAACAAGAAAAAGCAGAGAAACCACCCTCGAATTAGCAAAATAAATTTAAAATATTTTATAAGAAAATTATTTCTTTGCCTTCTAATTCTAATTCATTATATAATGGTAATTTTGTATTAATATGTTGAATTATGTTAATTAACTGTATAATTAATAATATCGTCTCAAATTTGTCTAAACTCAACAAAGACAAAGTTACATATTTAGTCAAGCCTCTTCAAAAATCGAAAAAAAACTTTAAAAACATGAGACCTGAGACAATTATATAAGGTGTTGACCAAGTTTATACTAACATTTTGAAAAAAATCTCCCGAGCCCTCATACTAGACCTGTCCATGGGCCGAGCGGCCCGACCCGGCCAGGTGGTCCGCCCGAAATATGGGAGGGTTTGGGTAAAAATATAAGCCCGAAATATGGGCTTGGGTAAAAAAACGAGGCCCGTTTAAAAAATGGGCTAGACTCGGGCTCAATTTTTTTGGCTTGAACCCGGCCCAAATATAATAAATATATATTTTTATTTTTGTTTTTTAATTTTAAAATACTTTAAAAATATATATTTTTATTTTTTATTTTTAAAATATTTTTTTTGTGTTTATTAAAAACCGGGCCGGGCCGAGCTTATTATTTTTTACCGGGCCGGGCCTAAGAGTCGGGCCAAAATTTTTTCCGGGCCGGGCCATGGACAGGTCTACCTCATACTAAAGTCTCTGTGCCCTAAACTTTCATTTAATAATATTAATATTATATGCTTTTGTTTTCTATGATAATTATTTACATATTTTAATTATATTATCTTTTTCTTTAACATTGATACATTAATTCCTTCTAAAGTTAACACACCAATTAAATTTCAAAATCTTATCTCTTCAATTACCTTTTCATGTCTCCTCGTTGATCGACAAACTTTACTAATTAAAGGGCTAAGATTAAGAAAAGGACCATTTTATACCTTCCCACAACTTTTATTGGGGGTAGGAAATAGGAAGTCATGTGTATAATCCTCACAACTTTTTATATATAAATGGGTTTTTTTTTCTCTCAAGTTAAAAATATGTAGATTAATTAGTTAAAAATAGGAAGTGTGTATAGTCCTCTCAACTTTTTATATATTTTTAGATTGAGAGGAAAAAAAACCCATTTATATATAAAAAGTTATGAGGACTATACTGGTTGGTGAGACGGAGAGCTCTATAGATACCCAGTTGGGGTCTTACAATTTTAACAGAAACCCCATTTAGCCTAGGTTGAACCAAGAAAATATGAAGGGCCACAACAGTAGTCCATCATCATCGTCATCATCACCAGAGATGGATTTTATTGTGAATGAAACCATTAAATATAGGGGGAAACCTTTGGTTCTGATAACCCTATTTATCATGGCCGCGGTTTTAATCATATGCAGCTTCAGGTATATCAGACGTCGTATACATGGTAATAACGTCGATGGCAATGGCAATGGAAATGCCCCGGCGATCGAGCTGTCTGCTCTATCCGTCTAACTTCTCGGTAAGGTTTTTTTTTTCCTCTCAAGTTAAAAATATGTAGATTAATTATTTAAAACCACTGTTAACCTTTGAGTACATGGTGAAGAGGTGGTAAGACTCGTAATATGAGGAGGAGGTGACAGAGGTGGAGACTTGCAGTTTGCGTAGCATGGGGTGGAGGTAGTGAGGGTGTATGTAGGAAGGTGGCCGGGTGGTGCGATGTCACATGTTGCCCGGAGGACGGTGGATGTGAGGGAGATCGAAGAGATGGCGAGGGAGAGTACGAGGGTGGATGTATGTAGGAAGGGATCCGGGTGGTGCAAAGTCACTTAGATACTCATATCTAACACTCGGGTTCAACAAGTATTTTAAGTATAGGAGGAAACTATGCGATGCGGTATGATCCTCCATATATATACCCGTACGGTTGTAGTAAATATTGGTCATCTTGTTTGACAGTGAACACATTTGTTAGCAGTATCTGTTAGATACTATATATATTTGTTACTCACTAAGATGAGTAGCTTAATTTTCTTGAGCAGGTTGTTCTTTCATGAAGCATCTATTCCATGATGGACCATATCAAGGAGACACTTATGTAGTATGGTTTGAACTTCATTACATTGAATTATTTCAATGGATTTTTTAATTCCAGCGTGTTTATTTTGAGTACCATGTATTTTCTCTATCACCACGTTTGTATTTGGGATGGATTTTTATGAGACAAGTTGTTGAAATAATTTACTATTTTAAATTGATTCTTATGTGATTCGGATTAGTAATTATTAGGAATATATTTGGAAATTTATTATGTTATATAGTAGCGAGGGAAAAGATTACATGAAACAATGACGCCATGTCATCTGTATTCCATTTTTAATAGTTTTATGTCATATCATCATTTTCACTCTGAACAAAATCAAATTCAAACTAAAATCTTAAAATTCAGGATGAATTTACTGACGTGGGATAAAATTATTAGGAATAAATAATATCCTTATTTCATACAATTCTTTCTTGATTGATGTGTTAAAAACATATTTTTTTTACAGGTTGGAGCACTAAATATTATTAAAAAGGGTAAACTATCCAAATAGTCATTTTTGTTTGTCTGAAGTTACAGTTTAATCACTTATGTTTGAAATGTTATGTTTTAGCCACTTACATTATCGTTTTGTTATAAAATGATCATTCTACTATTAAGATCTGTTACCTCCCAAACGTGGTAGTTAAAATGGGAAAAAAACACCCAAATGTTGCTTCTTTTTAAATTGAAAAAAAAAGGTTTTAGAGCAAAATTTTGAATTCTATTTTCATAAAAAAATTAACTTTTCTCATCCTAGTTGAACATTCATGTTAGCATTTAAAACTCATTTTAATTGCCACGTCGGACTGATTTTTGAGAGATAATAGATCTTAACGACAGAGTGACCATTTTGTAACAAAACGATAACGTAAGTGACTAAAACGAAACATTTTAAACATGAGTAACTAAAATACAACTTGAGACAAACAAAAGTGACTATTTTAATTGTTTACCATATTAAATTTTTTTTCTAGAATAGCATTTTTTTATTTTGCTTTATATATTCAGTTTTACTTTTCTTTTGATTTAAATTAGATAAAGTATTAATCTTGACATCTATATTCTTTTATTGAATTATTGCCATCGCAACTTAACGTATTTAATATTATCATAAAAATATTTTTATTTATATAATTTTCAAATAAAACAATTAAAAATATTATTTAAAAATTAAACCCAAGATTTATAAAATAATATAAAATATTATTGAGATTGAACTAGATATTATGATAAATTAAAAATTTTCCCAATATTGAGAAACTTCATTTTTCGTGTTTTAAATTTATGTTTATCTATGAGGTCTCCTTATTTTTATAATGTCATTAGTTAGTTTGTTAGTTAATATTATTAATTATTTCAATAAAAGTTAATCAATATTTTAAACATTATTTTTATTGTTATATTACTACCAAGTGACTTTTTTAACTTCAAAATGTCACACCATAACTTTTAATATAAGAAACTTAATATGGTAGTAACAATTGGACCTATAAATTATTAAATCCGACAAATAAAGAGACTAAATTCTTAGAAATAAATATAAAAGAACTAAATTTCAAATGTACAACGTGTATAGAACTTAGAGTATATTTTTATTTTATAATTTAACAAAAATAAATAATGAAGCCAACAAGTGGGCTGAAAACTACATAAAAAAATATGGAAAAATTAAATTTATTAAATTATATAATATGATTTTGTTTTAATTTTTTAGTTATAGTATGAATTTTTTGTCAACTTTTATTAAATTGAAACACTTCAAATATAGATGTACTAATGTGTTTGAGAAGATTAAAAACAGATTAATCTTTTTATTTTTATTTACTTAAAATTGGTTTTTCTATTTTTCGATTTGTTATTTTCAGTCAAGATGTGATGATGTTGTCATCAATCTTGAGTTAATGTTAAGTTAATTTGTAATACTAATTCAATCAATAATATTATCAATATATACAACTGTTAGAAGTAATAAAGTGTGCATAATAAAAATAAAAGTACAGAATATTTTAAGATAAACATTTGGTTGATTAGTAAAATTAAGATGCAAACATAGTGGGTTAAAATCCCAATTACGCCTTGCCAAACAAAGTGCTTCTTGAAATTGCCAAGCAGATGCCTGGAACTGCTAGCAAGTTACGTCGATTGTTAGAAATCTAAACACCCATATATGGAGCAAATTCTTAGTGCAGTTGTTAGCATCATCAAGCATTCTATGCAGAATTCTGTTGCGTTGGAAGCGGTTGCTTAACAACTTGGAATGTGGTGCCTGCTGAATGCATCGGGAGAACATGTAGCAACTAATGAAAGAGAGAGATTCTTACTTCATGAGACTCTTACAAACTAGAACAGAAATCATAGATGGTGGTATGAAGGTGTTGGATAAGATAAATGCACATGCAGTATTTCTGGATTGAACATGGTAAAAACCCAAACAAGAGTGTTTTCTAAGTAAGATATGAAGGGTATGTTGATGTCTGCAAGAGAAAGAGAGTATTGCCATCTTCTTTTCCATCCGAATTGTGTTGGGGTTGTGTTTCTTACTCATATTTGGAAATTTGGTTTCTCACCTTTCATGGATTTGAGCATTGCCATACTGAACAATGAAACCACTATGACCATTTCCAAAAACAGGGTTAAGTCATCTTTTATGCCTGACTTATGGAAGCTCAAGGAGATAGTTGCTTCTGGCGTTGTCCTCGATACCTGCCTTGCTTGCATGACTGTTGTCTCACGCACTTGGCGACGTTTTGTGATTAGACATGATCTATGTAAGCATCTGTCCCTCCAAATGTTTCCCCAGTTATCTAGAGTTGATCATGTCAACAAGCTAGGTGGCAGTACAAAAGGTCATGCCAGAGTTGGATCTAGCAATATCATGGAGTGGGAAGCTTTGGAGAGGGAGCATAGAGCTTATGCCTTTTTAGTTCGATGTTGTTTGTCAACTACTGCTGGGGATTGCTTCTAGCACTGATAATTATCCATAGGAAAACATATGTAATACTTTGGAACCAAGAGATAGAGTGGCTCGGACAGCTTCATACTGGTCTAGTAAAGGACAAAGGAATCCCGTCGTGCCTGAAACATTGACATATAGATTGATTGCTGATTTGTATGTTGTTACAGAGATCAAGATAAGACCTTTCCAGGCTTACTTCCAGTTTGGTTCCCTTATATATTCAGCGAAATCTGTGAGATTTCGCATGGGCCATATCAAGGATGCGGATGAGTCATGCCAGGATTCTGATACTGACAGGTTTGCATGGACTCACACCTCACTAGAGTTTGAAATGGCTCAGGAAAACCGCTTACAAACTTTCAAGCTTCCAGAGCCATGCCAGGATTCTGGTACTGACAGGTTAATTCAGTTAACTTTCAAAACAAATGAATATTATCAATGTATTTTTTTGATATAAAATTTCACCTGGAAACTGGATTGAGCCCATAAAGAGAGTGGAAGCGGAATTTCAACAATCTAATAATTTTTTTGCATGATTTGTTTTTTGCTCTATTTGATTTGTGTTTCTTCTTTGCCCTGATCGGTTACTCAGAATGTGAGTACTTCAAACAAACCTTGGGCTCACATGCTCGGCTCCCAACACATTATTCCCTGCATTATTTCTTTGACAAAACTAATGAATTTTTCAGAAGATTTGTAAATTGCTTTTATCTGTCATCTCCTTTTGTTCTTTCATTTTAATATATTTTGCATTGGGATCTCCATTTATCTCCAAAACAGAAACACAAATTCATATTCCAACTTTATTTTCTAAACTGGATAGCCTAACCATACATAACAACGTCATATTGGTTGCCAACTTGTGACAATAATGGAACTGATTCATCCCTAATCATTCTTTGATTTGCAGGTCAATGAGCCTATTACTGCTGGAGGAGTTGTTATACTATGATACGATATCTCACTAATGCAGGCATTTGCTATTGCTATTGCTATTATTATCCTTGTTGTAAACTTTGTAATTGGCAACTAGTTTTGCTGCACTAATTGTGGTTTAAAATTCTAACTTGGATATACGATTCCATCATTCAATGAAAGAAAAAAAGAACTTTAATCAAATATATAGATCCAAAGGTGTATATACCCAACAAAGGGAGAGAAGTACCTCACAACATTATTAATCCTGCAGTGTCTAAGAATCAGCCCCACATATGATGAGACCCCCCCCCCAAAAAAAAAACCTGCAAAATTGAAAGCAAATTTTGAAGAAAACATGTAAAATGGCCCTATCGGTCTGGCTGCATAGGAATGAGATCATCTTCAATGGAAAACTTCTTGATGTAAGCCAACTTATCGACACTATCAAACTTAGAGTCGCCTGGTGGATTTGTGCATAATGGCAAAGGTCAAAGCACTCTCTTGAATATATTAAATAAAACATGTAATTGATTAGATAAGATATACTTTTCGAACAAAAGGTTGATTGATGATTCATTAATAAATAAAAAAGTAAAAATAACCCACAAGTGTTTAAGTGTAATTATAAAATTCATTTTATTGGCCGATAAATTTAACCCTTCAATATTAACATATTTTATTAATTTGATCGTAACTCTAAAAAATTCAATAAATTTAACCTTCAATGTTTACTACATTTTCATTTTAGTTTTAATTCTAACAATTCTAAAATATATTTAAAAATATTTAAAATATTTTAATATTTACTTTTTCAGAATTTTATAATTTTCCTTCAAAAAGATAAAAAAAATCATAATTTATAATTACCTTTTTCTGATCAACCATGCTCATTTTCTCATCAACCAAACATGTGGAGAACCCAGAAAATTAAAGCTATTTTTTGATTCAACCTTTTTTGATTTAGTTTTTTTTCTTTTGTTACATTATTGGTTCCAAATGTCTAATTAAAATGAAAAAGAAAAATCTAAAAATTAACAAATTTATAAACTCAAAAAGTTAGTTGAGAAGATGATGCCGACACTAATGGCATTACTCTTTGCTACAATGATAATACTAATTTCTCTATTACCATATAATAGGGTTTTAGTCTGTTGTTGGTTACTTGTATTTGAAGAGTAAAATATAAAAACAGCCATACAACTATTTATTTTGTTCTATTTTCGTCACCCAACTATTAATTTTTTGATTTAATTACTTAACATTTCAAATTAAATATTTTAGTCATTCTTGCTGTTAACTTAGTGTGGGTTTGGATCGACGGTGTGGTGCAGTATGTTTAGCTTACTTTTTATCTCACGCTACAGTATCTAATCTCATCGCAATAACTATTTTTACAACTAACCATGGGTAAATGCAATGCCCATCCAAACCCACCCTTAGTAGAAATCTAATGTACGCTTTTTTTACGCTTCCAAAGTGAGAATGCAAATTTAATATTTATAAGTAACATTGTTAGAAGGAACAACCAAAAATTTTGAAAGTAAACTATAAAACGAGCATGGAAGTTTAAAAAAATATATAATTAAACACAATGTGATGCCCAAATCAAACCTACTTAAGCCTATAAGCTTAAAAGAGTTTACTAGCATATTACTCCTTTGGGCTTGATACTTGAAAAAAATAAAATCAAATGACAAAAATTAAGATTTGGGCCCAACCAACAAATAGCCCAACATAATTAAATCTTTACCATAATTATTGAATTTTGATAAGAGTCACTTTCCATCTTTCCCTCTCAATTTATTCTAAAAATAAATATTTTTGAAACTTTAACAACTTTTATGAGTTCAATTAATTTTTAGTTGTTTAAATATCAAGCAATTTGATATTGTGGGTAAAAGAAAAAATCTCTCATAAATATATTTATTAAAATTTTATATAAAAAAATGAAATTTTGATTTAAAATTGTAAAATTGAACTTTGTTTCAAATTTTATTATGGATAAATTTTTATTGATTTATAAAAATATAAAAATACGGACAAAAGGAATTTTAACGGTAGAAATGAATAAAATTTTTAACAAAAGGAATAGATTTGCTCTTTGATCTAACCTATAAAGACCAATTTTCCTTTTTTTTTTTAAATAAAAAAGGAACAAAATACAATTTGACTTGTTTTTTTTAATAAAATTATTAGGTAAATTAGTAAATATGAATATAATTGTGTTGTTTGATAAAAGCAAATACTGATTTTTTAAATAAAATATTTATTTTTAAAAGTTTCAGCTTATTACTATAATATTTCTATAAAAATATTAAATTTGTTCATGCCACTCCAAATATACCTATAAAAATATTAATTTCGAGAGTAGGACCCAGGCAATCGTCTCCGAATTAAAATAATTCATTATTGTACAAAACAGAGACCTACATTCCCCATGACCTTTGTTTTTGCAGTGGTATAATTAATTATTGTTATGCTTATTTTATAATTTGTGCTTAAGAATGGTAAGTTATGTTTGAGTTTAGATGAGTTTACCATGCACTAGTTGCTTACGTAGTTATTTTTCTTTGTTTTGTAGATGATCGGAAGCTCGATCGGTTAGAAGCTTATCAGAGATCTGTCACACTATCCAGCAGCCATTTCAGTAGTTTTTGAGTTATTTTGGCCAATGTTATAAATGACATGTATAGAACCTCTTTATAATGGTAGTTCTTGAATGTGTTAATGGTCAATTTGGTATGTATATGCTTTTGAAGTTTATGTTTTGTTTGATGGATTTTTAATACCTTGACAAGTTTAAGTCTTTTGGCCACTTTAAAGTACATAACAAATGTCTAACAAATATTGCTAACAAATGTGTTATAAATTTAATGTATGTATGTATATAAAACATTAAAGTCCTATAATGTCCAAAATATTCATCCAAAACATTAAATGGTAGATGAAAATTGACCATTTAATGGTTTTTTATTTTCATCTACCATTAATAATAATGTTTCCTTTTTCTTTTTCAAAACTTTAGTCTACCAAAATATTCATCCATTAAATACATGATATTCTAGAATACCATGTATTTATTAGCCTGCTAACAACCTCAATCGTAATTTTGAGTACCATGTATTTTCACTCTATATATGCCCAGTTGGGGTCTTACAATTTTAACAGAAACCCCATTTAGCCTAGGTTGAACCAAGAAAATATGAAGGGCCAGTTGGGGTCTTTTTCATATTCAAGGTTGTGGGTAGACTAAAGTTTTGAAAAAGAAAAAGAGAACATTATTATTAATGTAGTTTTGAAACCACATTAAACATATGGATATTATTAATGTAGTTTTTAAAGTTTTAAATTTAATGTATGTATGTAAATAAAACATTAAAGTCCTATAAGTCACATAAGTCCATGTATGTATATAATGACAGATACTGCTACCAAATGTGTTATAAATTTAATGCTTCATTTAGTGAGACATAGTATTATAGGAAAAATGCTTAACTTGCACTTTTACTTGGGGTTTATTGGACAGTCAACACATTTATTAGCCTGCTAACAACCGCAATCGTAATTTTGAGTACCATGTATTTTAATTTGATATCTATATTTTGTTCAAATTTAAGATTTAATTTATATACTTAATTTTAATATTTAAATTTTTATTCTAGAATTTAATCAAATAAATAATTAATTAATCCAACACAAAAGTAACATGAGTAGAAACCATAAGTAGTTAAGAAAATGTTTAGGGTATTACCATGTGGCTATACTTAATTTTCTTTAGGGTAAATTACACTATTAATCACTGAATTATGGTTAAATTTTTATTTTTATCAGTTAATTAAAAAAAGTTACAATTTGATCGTTAAAGTTTTAGTTGGTATAATGACAACTTTGGTCCTCAGCTTTTATGTTTTTTTTTGTCAATTTGACCCTTGATTTTATATAAAATTTATTTAAAAATAGAAAATTCTAGAAAATTATATAAAAGAAGATACATGAGCATATATGCAAACATTGAGTTATGGAAAATTCTAGAATGACATATTGGTTAGGTGAAATAGGTTGATAGAATTTGTATGTTTTTTGTCATTCAAAGGCACCACATCTATACCAAAACATCATTAACCATAACAAAGCAATGTAGCTACATTTCAAGCACAATACCTAGTTCCTTTAACTATCAAATGACATCAATTATAACCATTCACATATCATCATAAACATACCAAAATGACCATATATTACATGTAGTTTAAAGTGGCCAAAAGACTTAAACTTGTCAAGGCATTAAAAATCCATCAAACAAAACATAAACTTCAAAAGCATATACATACCAAATTGACCATTAACACATTCAAGAATTACCATTATAAAGAGGTCCTATACATGTCATTTATAACATTGGCCAAAATAACTCAAAAACTACCGAAATGGTTGCTGGATAGTGTGATAGATCTCTAATAAGCTTCTAATCGATCGAGCTTCCGATCATCTACAAAACAAAGGAAAATAACTACGTAAGCAACTAGTGCATAGCAAACTCGTATAAACTCAAACATAACTTACCATTCTTAAGCACAAATTATAAAATAAGCATAACATCGTTACCGAGACCATAGGCTTAGTAAAATCCTATATAAGCAACATCAAACTCACAAGTTAGTAAGTTCATACATGATGCATATAATTTCAACCATATCATAAGTAGTTTTTCATGTACATATCATTTATCACATTAACCTTTTCATAATATCATGAATCAATATCCAATTGTATGAATGTCATGCCATTATCCTTTACTTGCCCGTTGAACCATCTAGAATTGCATTGGATACTCGAGAATACTCACACATAGTGTGTCTTTTCATATAATTGTAACCATTCCTTTTCAATAGTGTTCACACGAGCTGTGAAATGGGTCTGCTCACACAAGTTGTGAAATGGGTCTGCTTACATGAGCTGTGGGTTGGAATGTTAGCTACACAATATTGCTCACACGAGCTGTGGAGAATCCACAAAAAATGTAGGACCTCAGCCATCGGTAGGACATTCAAGACCAGCACCTGAAACATGAAATCCCTAATGGTATGTAATTCGTATCCTAAGAATTCTTAAGGTTCAAATGAGATTATTTATTCGTCAATTACTCAAAACATTGATATGTATATTCAAGTCTGTTTATAACTAACACAATATAACATATAATCAATTTAACTATCATTAATACGATTATAATTCATACGAACTTACCTCGACAATTATGGTTGCAATAGTAGAATTGAAATCTAGTCCAAAGCTTTAGCTTTTCCTTGATTTAAGTCCGATTGTTGTTTATCTTGTGATAGCCCGAAATAGGGTCTAATTGGAATAGTGGTTTTGTAACCACAAATCCGAAGTGAAATAGTTTAATTTTAAAATTTTTTATTAATTACTGATTGACTGAAATATTGTGTGAAAATACGGATAGGAAATTTTAATGATTTAGTGCCTAACTAAATTTTTAGGACTAAATTGAGAAAAATGCAAAGTGTGTCTAATTAGTGATTAAATGAATTAATTGAATTATTGCATGAAATTGGAAGTGTTTATGTGGCAAATAGACCATAAATTAGTGTTACGGAAACAAAAGGTTAATTCTAGAAAAATATCTAAGTAAATGGTCACGGGTATTTTTGTCAAAGGCGAATAAAAGACAAAATAAAGTGAAAATAAGTGTCCATCTTCTTCAAAATTAAAGAGTTGCTGCCGAAACTTTCATGTTCTATAAGCTAGGGTTCTTGATTTTTCTAAGCTCAATTGTAAGTGATTTCTTGCCCCGTTTTTAATTATTTTCATATTTTTATGCTTATTGAAGCTTGAATTTCATGTTTCTACCATTTATTTTTAAATGAAATTAAAGTTTAAAAATTGACCCATTCATGATAGAGTTTTAATTTGATGAGTGATGTTAGATAATAAATGTTTGAAGTGCTAATTACAAGTTTTTCTAGATAAATTTCGATGAAAATGTTGAAAAAGGTCTAAATTGTGAAAGATAGTAAAGTGTGCATAGAATTGTGATTTTGTGAAATTGAGGGTTGTTATGAGCATGAAACATGATTTAGTGAGGTTTGAAATTTAAGAATTTAGTGAATTTTATTTTTACGAGTTTTGGGACAAAAGTGGAATTTTTGAAAAGTTATGGGAAAAAAAAGTAAGTTTGCCAAAATATTGTGTATGAATTGTATTGGAATGGAATGTTGATAAAATGAATTAAATTGTGTTAATATAGATCAAGAAAGAAGAAATAGTGGAAGTGATCGGGGAAAAGAGAAGGTTATCAACTAATTTACAAAAATAGTCGTTTTGCATCCGAGGTAAGTTACGTGTAAATAATAGCAATATATTTTTATAAATTTTGAATTATATTTGATATGTGAATTAATATTGAACGTGGAAGTAAAATTGTTCATGAATTATTCAAGTGATAAAGTATTTAAAATAAAGTATTAGGTGTAAATTCCCGGTTGAACTTAGAAATAGAAGTGGATACAAGTGACATGTCACTAGAGACCAGTGTTACAGTGTTATAGTGAGTCCTGGGTGCTGGGTGATCTAGCATGTGTTGCAGACACCTGACAGCTTGTGTGAGGAGGCCCGTGGACATTTCTAGTGTTATTTATCAGTGGTAGCTTTGGCTACATTTCAGTGGTAGCTACGGGTACATTACAGTGGTAGCTTCGACTACATATCAGTGGTAGCTTTGGCTACACATCAGTGTGACACTTATGTGCTAACTCTCTACGTATCCGTGTATATTCCGAGTGTTCAACGGGATTAATAATGAGTTAAAGTGAATATGAAATGAAGTGTATGTGCAGGTACAACTGAAAGAACGAGCATATATGATTAAAGTTAAGTGTATAAATGCATGTGCAAGTCAATTGGTAAGATTATGTATGTGTAAGTGATTGAAATTTGCTAAGAAATGTTTGATTAATTATATGAGCGAAATGTTAATTGTTAAATGAGTATTTATAGTTTACATGTAACTTACTAAGTTATTAGTAGCTTACACCTTTCTTCCTTTTCTTTGTTTTATAGTGTTTTGAGCTTGCTCGAATTGGGGATCGTCGGAGCTCGTATCACACTATCACAGCCATCTCGGTATTATGTGTTTTCAAAATGTTTAAAGTTATGGCATGTATAGAGTCTTAATCATTTTGAGTATGTTCAAATGATATGGCTAAGATTAGCAATTGAAATAGTTAGTAAAGAATATGTTTTGGTGTTATGTATGTTTAAATGGTAATTAATACAAAGAAGTAGTTTTTGGACAGCAGCAGTGACATGAATTTGAAAAATTACCAAAAATATTAGAAATGGAGATAGAGAGTGAATGTGATATAGAATTAAAGCTTATCAATTCTATTTTTACATAAAAGAAACGGTGTAGGTAAATGAATTTTATATTTTGATATATTTGAATTTTAGTGAGATACGGTCAGAATGGTTTTTAAAGTCCCCTGTTCTGACTTTATAAAATCATTATAAATATTACAGAAAGAATTATGGGTCATAATTTATATGTATAGATTCCTTAGTGAGTCTATTTTTAAAAGAAAGAAACAATAACATTATATGAATTCTGAACAATGAGATAATTGATTTTTAGTGCCAAGAGGTCAGAACTGTCAAGCTGTGAAACAGGGGAGACTTTAATGAGTAAACTGTACTAATTGGCTAAGTCAAAAATTATGAAAATTTTATGTATAGAAGGTATATGAGTCTAGTTTCAAGCAAAATTTATAGATTTAATTTTTGAGTTTTGTAACTCGAGTTATAATTAAATTAGTGACAATCGCGCAGGTGGACAATTTTGTTGTGAACAGTGAAACTAATTTTAAAAGCAAATTTTTATGCTCCAAACTAGTAAGTTAAGTTAGATGATATCTCATGCTCGATTCCGGCGATGGTCTCGGGTAAGGAGTGTTACATATCTTGATTTAAATAGATAATGTTCTTCAATTAAGTATGTCGAAACCGTTTTTTTGAAAAACAAAAATTTTAGTTGTCGACTTAAAAAACAAAACTGGAGTCGCCACCGATCCTTTATTAAGGTGTGATCGGCCCACCTTAAAAATAATTTTGGTCTGCGAAATTTGAGAAAACAGGCTCGGAAGTCAGTTACGCACGAGGAAGGATTAGCACCCTCGTAACGCCCAAAATTGGTACTAAATTGATTTTTTTAATGCCTTGGTGTCGAAAATTTGAAAAGATTTTAAGGAAACTTTCTTATTTCAAAGAAATAAAACACCACACCCAGTAAGTTAGGGCACAACTGCAGGCTGGATTCCAAAACTGGGCAAGAGCTCGAAACAAACGCTTGTCTACCTTCATGTCAAGTAAGTAAGGCAAATCCCCATAATTCAAATAGAATAACTGCCTAGCCTCATTATCCCATTGATCCCAAATCTCCTTCAACTCCTGCAAGTTGTTCTGAGCTACACTAACACGAGTGAAGTCCCATAACTCTGATACGTATCCCACGGCCAAACTATCACCTTTTTCAAGCTGTATCTTCTCAGACCAGGTCCGGACAGCCGCATTGTCTTCCACTCTATCAAGAAACCCATTTCCCATGATAAACTTTCTATATGGCAACCGATTATGAACCAACGCCTTTACAATGAAATGTCATGCAATCATGATGTCATGCAATCAAAGCAAAATAAAACAAGTCAGTATCACATATAAAAATATAATAACATGGCAAGAACACTTATTAGGAATCTACTAGGGTTTTGGAGTAGTTCTACCTAAGGCAAGTTCCTAAAGCTCACTATATGAGGTTTAGTTTCTAGAGTAAGGGTACCCCAACCAGCAGATTCCTCGATCCTCACCCATTATAGGCTCATATAGATCGAGTTCAGTTCAGGGGGACACATTTCCCTATGGCTGCACGGAGATGAAAATCTCACGAAGACATAGGTACGGATGTATCCCGGAAGCGATCCACTACCCTGCACGGAGGTGAAAACCACACGAAGGACTAGTTTCTCGCTCCCACTTAAGGGCGAAATGCAAAATGCAAATGCAAAGTTTCCAAAATACCATGATAAAACATCAATGAGCGCAAAGGGAACTCATGAATTTTTTAAAAAACTTTTGATTTTTCGACACAAAGACAAATACGATCAGTTTATGGCTCGACTCTCTAAAAGTCCCCAGCGGAGTCGCCAAGCTGTCGAAACCGTTTTTTTGAAAAACAAAAATTTTAGTTGTCGACTTAAAAAATAAAACTGGAGTCGCCACCGATCCTTTATTAACGTGTGATCGGCCCACCTTAAAAATAATTTTGGTCTGCGAAATTTGAGAACACAGGCTCGGAAGTCAGTTACGCACGAGGAAGGATTAGCGCCCTCGTAACGCCCAAAATTGGTACCAAATTGATTTTTTTAATGCCTTGGTGTCGAAAATTTGAAAAGATTTTAAGGAAACTTTTTATCTCATGAATGGATTAAAATAATAGGACAATTCTTATTTCAAAGAAATAAAACACCACACTCAGTAAGTTAGGGCACAATGTTTTTAAATCTTCAAAATACCCGAATATTGCCTTTTGTTTTTGAAAATTCTTATTTCGAGAAGAAAATGTCATGACCAGTAAGTTAGGACCCAACATTCTAAATTCCCGAGAATAAGCTTTTATTTAAAATTTGTGAATTTGTTGCAAAACAAATACTTGGCTTCCTAAATTCTTCGAAAAATAATCGCGATCCAGTAAGTTAGGACACGACCTCTCACGAGAACCATGAACGCCAAATATTTTGGAATTTATAAAGTATGACGATTTAAATACTTTGGGAAAAGCAAAATATATTTTTAAAAGGGAGGCTAAAAAAAGGGTTAAGGTATAACATGAAACGGATATCCTGATTTCAAACATGTATGAACAGATGTTTACAAATATATACAAGTAATTATAATATTCAAATCAATTTACAGATATGTGCCCGCATATATATCCAACACGCATACAAGAATACATGTAAAGTGAAGGAATGTAATACATCGAATAAAAGCAGACAGAAATACATATGTGAAAATAAAATAAAAGTATAAAAATACGTATTTATAAGGGAAAAAAAATTCGAAAACAAAAGTATGTATATAAAAAGAACATTTGTATGTACAAAAAAAAATATTTAAAATCTTTTAAAAATATATGTATGTATATTATCTAAAACATGCGTGTATATATACAGTAATAATAATAAATATTTTAAAATAATAAAAATAAGAAAAAAATAGCTAAAATGGACCGAATTGAATTTAAAAACAAAAAAGGGCGAATTTTGAATAAATTTAAAAAAGAAAGGACCCAATTAAATGCGCGCGTAACAATGGAGGACCAAAAGGGAAATTATCTCGTCCTTCCAAAACGCCGCGCAGTAAGGGACCAAATTGAAATAAAAATAAACTATGCGGCCCAATTTCTAAAATATGTAAAAAGGATTTAATTAAAAAGCGCTGAAAAACGGAAGGGCCAATTGCGCAAAAAGACCATGTGAAGTCAGAGCGCGCGGATCCTCCCCTTCGGGTCGGGTCACCGCGCGGGTCGCACCTAGCTAAAACGACGCCGTTTTGGTCTGTTACTTAAAACAGATTTTGCCCTTCAAATTCATTTGAAACCGAAGGAAAGGAAAAAAAAACAAAGGCTTCTCAGGGGCTCTGCTAGGGTTTCACCCCTAGCGTCCTCGCGCCGCCGTCCAACACGCCTTCGCCACGAGCCTCAGCCCTCCGCCGGACCTCCGATTTGAGCGCGGCGAACGAGGGCTTCATCGGCGTAGCTTCAAAGGTAACCCCTCATCCTTCTCTTGTATTTTTTAAAAAAAATGAAATATAAGAATAAAGCCTATATTTAAAAAAAAAATTCACATTAAAATCGTAGGTGTTTCCTTGTGTATTTCTCTGTGTATTTTTGTTAACCAATTCCTCCCTCTTTATATGTTAAAAATGGCCTTTTATAGGCCGAAAAAAGAAACAAAAATACAATTATTTTGCTTGCTTTTTCTTTTTGGACTCTTTGAGTCCGTTTTTGCAGGGAATCGTGAAGCAAACGGCGCAGGGGAGGCCGAGACGTGAGGCGATTGGGCGTCTGCTGGAGTCTGCTGGGGCTTGCGGCGGCGCTCTTTGCTGTTTAGGGCTAGGGTTCTTTTTGTTTTTATTTTACTTTGGGCCAGCGTTGTTTTGGGCCACTTGTTTAATTTTGTAATGCTGGGCTATGACCTGTTTTGGGCCAATTGGGCCTTATTACAGCTGAATAAAAATATAAAGAAGATTGTGGGGAAGATGACTGAGACTTACAGGGACTGGCATGAGAAGTTATCGTTTGCCCTCCTTGCTTATCGAACGTCAATCAGGACCTCCACCGGGGCAACGCCTTTCTCCTTAGTTTATGGCATGGAGGCAGTCTTGCCCATCGAAGTTGAAATCCCTTCTCTCCGGGTTTTGACCGAGCTACATTTGGATGAAGCAGAATGGGTTCAGTCTCGATACGACCAGTTGAACTTGGTAGAGGGAAAAAGGCTAAAGGCTATTCAGCATGGTCAGATGTACCAGAAAAGAATGATGCGAGCCTACAACAAGAAGGTCCGACCTAGAGAATTTCACGAGGGGGACCTGGTGTTGAGAAAAATTACTCCTCTACAAAAAGATTTTAGGGGGAAATGGATGCCGAATTGGGAAGGTCCTTATGTTGTCAAAAAGGCCTTTTCTGGAGGAGCCCTGATCCTGGCTGAAATGGATGGAAGAACCTTGCCTAATCCAGTAAATTCAGATTCAGTCAAGAGATACTTTACTTGAAGTAGGGAAGGAACCAAGGTGAAAACCTGCAAAAGGGCGCTTTGATTCCAAAAACAAAAAAAATAGAGAGGCTAGGGTGAAAACCCGCAAAGGGCACCTTAAGACCAAAGGGGATTTGAGTTGAAAACCCGAAAAGGGCGGCTCAAATTTTGATTGGCACGTGCTATACCTAAATCGGCAGAAAGGAATAGACGACATCTTGGGGCATCAACAAACTACTGTGAATCTCCTAAACACGTGTTGAGTTTAGAAGGGTCTTCGAAAAGTTGATAGAGAAATTCAAGCAGAGATATCTGGGGCACTTGATCATAGTATTTGTATTCGTTGTTTTAGAATATTTCATTCTTTTTCAATATAAATGTCCCCAGACAATTCCTCTATCATTGACAATTCATTGCGGGCTATGCCCCCAAATTAACTTTGTTTTATTCATCGTTACGATCTTTTCGCAAGCATGTTGCATTAGAATGACGATTAATGGACTAGTAAAACTTTCACAATGGAAGTTTTTCATATTACTCTAGAAATCTTTAAATAGCTCAGGAACCTGAAACAGGACTATTGTTTAGACCTTCACCGGGTTAAAAGGTCAGAGATATCTAGGAGTCAAGAGTCAAGATTAAAATTTTCAAGTTTTGACGAAGCATTGTTGCCACAAAGGAAGCCTTAATGAGCAATAATGACTTTAAACATTTAATATGCATTTTTCATGACATAACATTCAAATGTCATTCATACACGCCTAGTTAGGAGCATTTGATTCATTTGATCATGACATCCTAATCATTAGGCATAATTAGGCTCATAAAGTGAGTCATACAGGTCATGTTCCACAGAGAGCACATCGATGAAATCATAAAGCCTTGTCTCCTTGAGTAACAATGGAGCAGGTTGAAAAGTAAAAAGGTTGAAGCCACAACGGCAGATCTTACTTCCTTAGTAGTACAGTGGAGCAGATTGAAGCTACGACGGCGGATCTGGTTTCCCTGATATTGCGATTTAAAATATTGAAGCCACAACGGCGGATCTTATTTCCTTAGCAGTACAGCGGAGCAGATTGAAGCTATGACAGCGGATCTGGTTTCCCTGATATTGCGATTTAAAAGATTGAAGCCACAACGGTGGATCTTACTTCCTTAGCAGTACAGCGGAGCAGATTGAAGCTACGACGGCGGATCTGGTTTCCCTGATATTGCGATTTAAAAGATTGAAGCCACAACGGCGGATCTTACTTCCTTAGCAGTACAGCGGAGCAGATTGAAGCTACGACGGCGGATCTGGTTTCCCTGATATTGCGATTTAAAGGATTGAAGCCACAACGGCAGATCTTACTTCCTTAGCAGTACAGCGGAGTAGATTGAAGCTATGACGGCGGATCTGGTTTCCCTGATCTTGCGATTTAAAAGATTGAAGCCACGACGACGGATCTTACTTCCCTGACGGTGCGGTGGAACAGATTGAAGCTACGACGGCGAATCTGGTTTCCCCAACATTGCAGTTGAACAAATTGAAGATTACAGATCTTGCCTCCCTAAGCAGTAGTGGAGCAGATCAAAGATGGCAGATTTTACCTCCCTGAGGTTGCAGTGGAGTATATTGAAGCCAGTAATTCTATTCCCATGGTCGGCAGTGGAATCGATCAGAAAAAGCAGATCTTGTCTTCATGTATTGGCGTGAAGTAGATCGGAAAAAGCAGATCTTGTCTTCCCATACTGGTGGTGAAGTAGATCGAAGATACAAGTCTTATCTCCCTGAAGTTGCAGTGGAGCAGACAAAAGTAACCAATCCTATCTCCTTGAAGTTGCAATGGAGTGGATTAAAACCGCAGATCTCATCTCTCTGAAGTTGCAGTAGAGCAGATCACATCAGATTTACCCTTAAGTTGTAACAGAACAAGTTGAAGCTATAAGTCTTATCTCCCTGAAGTTGTAGTGGAGCAGATTAAAGATAGCAGATTTTGTTCTTTTGAGAAGCGTTGGAAAAGTTGAGGCTCTGCAGGACCAAGCACAATTGGGCCCTGTAGTCTTTGCTCTATTCCCGTTACACGACAATGAGCAAAGAGGGGCAGCTGTAATAAGGCCCAATTGGCCCAAAACAGGTCCTAGCCCAGCATTACAAAATTAAACAAGTGGCCCAAAACAACGCTGGCCCAAAGTAAAATAAAAACAAAAAGAACCCTAGCCCTAAACAGCAAGGAGCGCCGCCGCAAGCCTCAGCAGTCTCCAGCAGACGCCCAATCGCCTCACGTCTCGGCCTCCCTCGCGCCGTTTGCTTCACGATTCCCTGCAAAAACGGACTCAAAGAGTCCAAAAAGAAAAAGCAAGCAAAATAATTGTATTTTTGTTTCTTTTTTCGGCCTATAAAAGGCCATTTTTAACATGTAAAGAGGAGGGAATTGATTAACAAAAATACACAGAGAAATACACAAGGAAACACCTACGATTTTAAGGTGAATTTTTTTTAAATATAGGCTTTATTCTTATATTTCATTTTTTTAAAAAAAATACAAGAGAAGGGTGAGGGGTTACCTTTGAAGCTAAGCCAATGAAGCCCTCGTTCGCCGCGCTCAAATCGGAGGTCCGGCGGAGGGCTGAGGCTCGTGGCGAAGGCGTGTTGGACGGCGGCGCGAGGACGCTAGGGGTGAAACCCTAGCAGAGCCCCTGAGAAGCCTTTGTTTTTTTTTCCTTTCCTTCGGTTTCAAATGAATTTGAAGGGCAAAATCTGTTTTAAATAACAGACCAAAACGACGTCATTTTAGCTAGGTGCGACCCGCGCGGTGACCCGACCCGAAGGGGAGGATCCGCGCGCTCTGACGTCACATGGTCTTTTTGCGCAATTGGCCCTTCCGTTTTTCAGCGCTTTTTAATTAAATCCTTTTTACATATTTTAGAAATTGGGCCGCATAGTTTATTTTTATTTCAATTTGGTCCCTTGCTGCGCAGCGTTTTGGAAGGACGGGATAATTTCCCTTTTGGTCCTCCATTGTTACGCGCGCATTTAATTGGGTCCTTTCTTTTTTAAATTTATTCAAAATTCGCCCTTTTTTGTTTTTAAATTCAATTCGGTCCATTTTAGCTATTTTTTCTTATTTTTTTATTATTTTAAAATATTTATTATTATTATTATTATTACTGTATATATACACGCATGTTTTAGATAATATACATACATACATTTTTAAAAGATTTTAAATATATATATTTTTTTGTACATACAAATGTTCTTTTTATATACATACTTTTGTTTTCGAATTTTTTTCCCTTATAAATACGTATTTTTATACTTTTATTTTATTTTCACACATGTATTTCTGTCTGCTTTTATTCTATGTATTACATTCCTTCACTTTACATGTATTCTTGTATGCGTGTTGGATATATATGCGGGCACATATCTGTAAATTGATTTGAATATTATAATTACTTGTATATATTTGTAAACATCTGTTCATACATGTTTGAAATCAGGATATCCGTTTCAAGTTATACCTTAACCCTTTTTTTAGCCTCCCTTTTAAAAATATATTTTGCTTTTCCCAAAGTATTTAAATCGTCATACTTTATAAATTCCAAAATATTTGGCGTTCATGGTTCTCGTGAGAGGTCGTGTCCTAACTTACTAGATCGCGATTATTTTTCGATGAATTTAGGAAGCCAAGTATTTGTTTTGCAACAAATTCACAAATTTTAAATAAAAGCTTATTCTCGGGAATTCAGAATGTTGGGTCCTAACTTACTGGTCATGACATTTTCTTCTCGAAATAAGAATTTTCAAAAACAAAAGGCAATATTCGGGTATTTTGAAGATTTAAAAACATTGTGCCCTAACTTACTGAGTGTGGTGTTTTATTTCTTTGAAATAAGAATTGTCCTATTATTTTAATCCATTCATGAGATAAAAAGTTTCCTTAAAATCTTTTCAAATTTTCGACACCAAGGCATTAAAAAATTCAATTTGGTACCAATTTTGGGCGTTACGAGGGTGTTAATCCTTCCTCGTGCGTAACTGACTTCCGAGCTTGTTTTCTCAAATTTCGCAGACCAAAATTATTTTTAAGGTGGGCCGATCACACCTTAATAAAGGATCGGTGGCGACTCCAGTTTTGTTTTTTAAGTCGACAACTAAAATTTTTGTTTTTCAAAAAAACGGTTTCGACAAAGTACTTCAAATAATTTCAAGAATTCAACTCAATCAACAATTAATATTAATATAAAATTACAAAATTACCCATAATATTTTAATATTTCACATATTAGTCCTTAAGCTCGTAACTTGAAATTTAACCATTTAACCTAAATCCAAGTTAACCGATTCTACTAGGGACCTTGGAAAACCCATAATTACCAACATTTCACATTAAAACTCATGGATTTTTACACTTTCAACAATTTAATCCCTAATCCCAAATTCATCAAAAACCACTTAACAAAACAAGTTTGTTTAACTAAGATTGATAATCTATCAACTAACATTAAAACACGTTCAAACTCAACTATGGCAAGTCCCTCAACCTTTAACAGTCATGCAAATTAACCCCCGGGCTCGAGTTCAAAAACATAAAAATTATTAAAAACAAGACGCAAAATCCTACCATGCATGGAAATTTTGCTTGACCGAAGCTCTCGCCTTTCTTAACAATGGTGAACGGTTTTAGGGCTATCAAATTAATGAAGATGATGTTTTAATTCATCTTTAATTAATAACTTTAACTTGTGTTTTATTTAATTACAAAATTAACCTCTAAAATTTATTAAAATTTCACCTAAAACCTTGCTATAACCATCCACTAACATTGAAAATGGTGATATTACCAACTACATCCTTTAATTTATACTTCTAAAGCCATTTAATCCATTTAATTACTAGAAACCATCTTTTGCACCTTTTTCAATTTAGTCATTTTTACCTAATTAACTATTTAAACTTCAAATCTTAACAAAACTTTAATACAACTCTAATATAAACGTCGGAGTTGTGGTTTTGAAACCATTGTTTTCGACACCACTAAAAATGGGTTGTTACAAAAGCCGTTTATGAGGAAAGTACCTTTCGATCCAAATCAACTGAAGAAAGAAGATCCAAACTCATTTCAAGAGCAAGTCAACACGACAATTGAAGTAATTCACATCCATCCAACATCAAGCTAGATGATCCTTGGATCAAAGCCAAATTGAAGAGAAGAATCAAAGGAACATTTCTTTGTATTCAAAAACTTTTCAAGAACTTTTCAAAATTTACTCCAAAATTTCAAATATATATTATATAAAAAAGCAATAGTAATTCCAAAATTCATAATTTCTCTTCTTCTTTTTTTGCTTTCGTCCAACCTTGTCATAATTAATTTGATCTGTTTAAGTTGAATGGTTGGTTGGTGCCATCCAAATTGAAGTCATTGATATAGATAACACACATGGACTGATAATAAAATGGGATAAACGGCCATGGTATTAAATAATGGACCACTGAGAGCTAAAGTAGGAGGGAGGAGGGAGAGTCAAACCTGGGAGCATGGAAAATTCCAGTGAGACTGATGGGTGTTTATAAAGAATCTTTCATTCCAAAATCCCAATATATTTAGAAAATTGTAGATATTGTTGGACTGTAGTTCATGGAAGTTTCAAGTGCCGTCGGTGTATGGAGGGGACATCTCCATACTTAAATTTTTTCCTTATCACAAAATAAATTAAATAGAGATAGGATGGGCCAATCTGTAGGGTAGGACGAGGAGAAGAAGATTGATTAGAGATTCCCCCACTAAATGGAGGTAGTCGGCTTATTCTTCCCAACCTGTCAACAAGTCATATTTTCTTATTAAATATTAAGGGGCCCAACCGGAGCAGTCAATCTGGGTTGTCCCATTTTCATCACCTTTACCTTAATCTTTCATATGCGAAGAAAACAGATTTGATTGTTTCGTCAAATCATTATCGATATATAATAGTAGCAGATCGTTAGCCATTTCACTGGATTTTGGCATTAAGTTGGGATTTAATTAATTTTCTTTTAAAATGTTAAGAGATATATTTAGAAGCTTAATGGCAAATTATAAATTTATTTTTTAATTTTGAACGATTGAAAATTTAAATAAAAAAGATGATATCAGTATAAGTTGTTAGTTTTTTTTTTCTGTAAAAATAAAATGATAAATTTGAATCTTACTTGTTGAAAAGTTTTACTTGGACTTTCTTGTTTTGACATGAATTAATCCTTTGATCACATTTAAAAAAAAACAGTCCTACCAAATTGCATACTATAATTCATTAAAGCATGAATTATTTTACAAAAACAAAACAAAAAAAAAGTCCCCTGAAGATGCATCATAGCTTCCAGGCGTAACACCCCATCAAAGTTGATTTTGATCCACCCTTCCAGCAAGTCCCACTCCCTGTCGTATCTTATCCTCCTTTTACCATGCTATGTTCACGTTCTTAATCCAAGCACTACAATGCATCACCACATCAAAAGAGTTGAAATTCTCAACATGAAAGAATACGCAATTTCTATCTGACATAGTGATGGTTGCTAGCAACAGTTACGCGGGCAAGATGCTAAACTCGTTAAATGACACGGCCTTGTTTCCTGATCAACGGGACAGTCCTGTTAGTGTTTACTGTGTGAATATAAAAATAATTGTTAATACACTTAGGTCAGCCCACACTAGAAATTATAATTTTTTATAAAATATTAAAGGTAAAGATGAGATAACACAATTTAAATTTCTCTAAAATTAGTGTTTGGTAAAAACTTTAATTTCTGTCCATTCAAATCAAGAAGATCTTTTAAAAAGAAACTTAGTAAATCTCATTCAACCAACCCATGAATTGCTTATCTACTCAAATCCCATTTTTTATATCTTTTAAAGAAGGCATAATTATTTTTTTGGTCCTCAAACTTAAAAAAAGAAGTTATTTTGGTCCTTGAATTTTCATTTTTTGTCAAATCACCCCAAAATAGATGAAAAAGTTATCATTGGTTAACTTTGTTGATGTGGCATACATGTGAGTCGCCATGTAGATGACACATCAATATTTAATTATTTTTTAAAATTTAATAATATTAAATTTTTTTATATTTTTAATGATTTTAATGATTTTTAATTTTTAAAAATATTTTTTATAATTTTTTGATTTTTTAAATTTAAAAAATTAATTAAATAATGATATGTCATCCATGTGACAACTCACATGTATGCAACGTCAGCAAAGTTTAAAAGCGTCAACTTCTCCTTTCATTTTGAGATGATTTCACAAAAAAATGCAAGTTTAAAAATTTAAAAAAATGAAAAATAAATAAATAACTAAAATAAAATTTTTATAAAGTTAGAGGTTTAAATAAATCATTATTTTTTAAGGAAAATCTTTGGTTGTTGAAGATGACATATAACCCTTTATGGAACCTGTAAATGGATGCATTTGGTCATTTTTATTATGATATTATAATTATCATTTATATCATATGCAAAACATTAATTTTTAATATCATTATCTTCTTGTACAAATAATAATTCTCGAAATTAAATTTTAATGTAAATAATAAATAAATAAAGATTTTAAAAATTGCATATAACAAAAATAATAATAAATTCAAATATCCTATCTTGTGAACACACAAAGAAACACCATATAAATTTTCATTGATAAGTCATCATAATTAAAGAGCATGCATGAGATGAGAAATTAAGCCAAGTAGTGTATAGGCACAGCTACTTATATAGCAAGCAAAGCAAAGCAAAGATCATACAGATCTTAAAAGCACTTCTTATCTTCCTTAAGCAAACCAAAACCCAGTTTTATTTTAAATACCAAACCCCGTATATATATATATATATATAAACATGGTGATTAAGACCAGTACTGGGTGGTGGTGATACAGTCCATATAAATAAAAACATCATTTATCCATAACCATGAACATGTTAGGGTTTTTGACCACAATGTCATACATGTAAACAGACTTGAATTTGGTAAAATCCTTGGGAAGAGAGATCAAATGGATGGATGACCTTTTGTGGAACTGAAAAAGATCAGGGTCACTGCCGTAGTATCTTTCCCAACCAAGAGACAACAACTTAGTCTCGAGAATCTCATAAGAAGTGGTCACTTCGTTAGAAGGAGTGTGTACAAGCAGTTTGCCCTCGGGATTTGGCCTTTGGTCCGAACCCGAGTTTTCAACCAGGCGAACCACATCGTTCTTGTGGTTGAAACACAAGAAAAGGAGAAAAGGCAATGGTTACATGGAGATATGGGATTGTAGGGTTTATATATATACATGATTTCGGGCCTTATTAAGAAGTGAGAGACAAGATTGATACTTTAACTAAGCCATTGTTAGGGTTATATGCTTATCTTTGATTAATATAATATCCTTAGGCCATATAAAGTAATTTTGGGAAAAGAGAAGATAGATCATATTTTTTATTTTGAAGCAAATAAAATTACATTTTTAATGCTACGTTTGGTAGGAGTATTATTTTTTATGCAAGTTTTAGTATCTGGGTTAGTAGATTGATAATATTTAGTCATTCTCATGATTTATTTTAGTAAAGAAAAGAAAAGTCTTCGTTTATTTTGAAGAGTTCTTATTTTTTTTATAAGACTTATTACTAATCTTTTTAATTTCAAGTTTAAATTTATACTAATTATTTTTCATTTTATATCTAGCTATTGTAATTACATTCGTAATAAATAAGATTTTCGCTCATGTTATTATATTAGTAACCAAACAAAGCATTGTTTTATTTTTTATTTTGAAGGAAATAAGATTACTTTTTCATTTTTTTTTGAGTTTAGAGTTAAATTTTAATATAGGAGGTATTTTATACTAATATCTGGTCATTTTGGTATATTTATGATGATATGTGAATGGTTATAATTGATGTCATTTGATAGTTAAAGGAACTAGGTATTGATGTCATCATGGAATAGATGCTTAATGAAAGAACAACCCGCTATTTATTTCATGAAGCAAGTTAAAACAGTGGAGCAAGTTATGAAATTTTGGCAGATTAATAACTTGCCACGGGACTAGATTAATTATGAAAGTTTAACAATCTTTACCAATTGAAGGGCCGAGATTTGTAAAGACAGATGAAGGTATTCTTCTCAAACTTGACAAAATATATAAAAATACATTAATAAGGTCTGGTAAACTTTACTAATCGAAGGGCTGAGATTTGTAATGACCTTCTATCGGAGCTCCAATAGGAGGAGGAGATGAAGGTACTTTTGTCAAAGACAATATATAAAAATACATAAAGTCTGACAAACTTTACTAATTCAAGGGATAAGATTTTGAGAGATGTTAGAGAAAAGGAGGAGATGAAGGGCTGAGATTTGTAATGACCTTCTATTAGAGCTCCAATAGAAGGTATGTTTGACTGTTTTAGACTTTATTTATGTATTTTCATATATTTTGCCAAATTCTAACCATTTTCACTCTTGATGTGCTTAATCAAGCAGCCGTGTTTTTGGTTACAGTTGGAAAATATACTGGATTGCTGCAATAAATGTATGAAACATTCCATTGCTGTTTTAGCGCCAATGACATGCATGTATAGATAACCCATATGCTGACTTATGGACTATATCAACCGGCTAAGACAGTTGGAAAATATACTGGGTTGTAAATCTGATTGTCAGATTTGTTACAATAAATGTACATGAAACATGTGAGACAATATAGGAAAATGTATTAAACATTCCATTGAGTATGAAACATTAAATGTCTAACAAATACTGCTAACAAATGTGTTATAAATTTAATGTATGTATGTATATAAAACATTAAAGTCCTATAAGTCACATAAGTCCACATGTATGTATATAATGTCAGATACTGCTAACAAATGTGTTATAAATTTAATGTATGTATGTAAATAAAACATTAAAGTCCTATAAGTCACATAAGTCCATGTATGTATATAATGACAGATACTGCTAACAAATGTGTTATAAATTTAATGCTTCATTTAGTGAGACAATAGTATTATAGGAAAAATGCTTAATTTGCACTTTTACTTGGGGTTTATTGGACAGTCAAACACATTTATTAGCCTGCTAACAACCTCAATCGTAATTTTGAGTACCATGTATTTTCACTCTATATATGCCCAGTTGGGGTCTTACAATTTTAACAGAAACCCCATTTAGCCTAGGTTGAACCAAGAAAATATGAAGGGCCACAACAGTAGTCCATCATCATCGTCATCATCACCAAAGATAGATTTTACTGTGAATGAAACCATTAAATATAGGGGGGAACCTTTGGTTCTGATAACCCTATTTGTCGTTGTCGTGGTTTTAACCATATGCAGCTTCAGGTGTATCAGACGTCGTATACATGGTAATAACGTCGATGGCAATGGCAATGAAAACGCCCCGGCGATCGAGCTGTCTGCTCTGTCTGTCTAACTTCTCGGTAAGGGTTTTTTTTCCTCTCAAGTTAAAAATATGTAGATTATAATTATTTAAAACCACTGTTAACCTTTGACATGGTGAAGAGGTAGTAAGAGTGGTAATATGAGGAGGAGGTGATGAGGGAGATAGTGAAAGTGGAGAACTGTAGTAGTGTATATGGTTACGAAGGAGATGACAGAGGTGGAGACATGCAGTTTGCGTAGCATGGGGATAAGTAGTGTATATGGGCAGTAAAAGTGCAAATTAAGCTTTCCAGCAAACCCTAGAAATAAAGCCCAAGCTCGGAACTAAATTGCATTTGCACCTGGGTTCTAGTATTATATATTATGTATATTTATTACTCAGTAGTTTAATTTTCTTGAACAGGCTGTTGTTTCATGAAGCATCTATTCCATGATGGACTATATCAAGGAGACACTTGGATTTGAACTTCATTACATTGAAGTATATCAATGGATTGTTTAATTTCAGTCTGTGTCACCACGTTTGTAGTTGAAATATTGTACTGAATCTTATGTGGGATAATTACTGGGAGAAGAACGGATCTTTTTTATTGCTCAGCATAGAGTCATTAATTTCAGCTATCGGGTCTTCAAATGCTTATAAAAAGGATTTTATATCTGTTTTGTAAAAGAGGGGAGAGATAAGTAGCTAAAAAGTTACTTCTAAATAGAAAATCCTGTTTCACTTTTGTTTTTCCCTTTTCGGTTTGCATGTCGCTATTCCACAAAGGTCAACAATTATTCTTTTTCATATTATTAAAAAATTAATTTTTCCATCAATTTAAAAAATTAATTTACAGTAGTTTTATGTTTTAATCATTATTTAAAGTTGTCTGACTGTCATTTCGGTGTTTTTCGCTTTCATTACATGGTATTTTTTATATTATTAAATATTATAACATAGGTGAAGAAAATGAAAGTTTAGGGTACAGAGACTTTGGGAAATGTTTTTTCAAAATTAGATATGCTTCCTGGAGGATTACTGTGCAGGGCTAACAAAATGAAAGATAAACGTGCAGTTTGAAAAGAGAGCTTGCGAGTAAACTTGGCTGGCCTCATTGATCTCAAAATTAAGCTAAATTGGGAAACAGAAGACTTCATCTTTCTCAATGACTCTTGTGGCCAAATTTTTATCATCACAGTCATTGAGAAAATGGATTTGGCCACAATTTGGCTGGCCTCATTGATCTCAAAGTTCATTTATGTCATAGTACCTTGGGTGACTGGCCAATCACCCAAAAGCCAAAAACAAATCCTTGATGATATATAGTACCTTGGGTGATTGGCAATTTGGTGTTGTGGGATTAAATAATGATTAAAGAAAAACAAGAAAAAGCAGAGAAACCACCCTCGAATTAGCAAAATAAATTTAAAATATTTTATAAGAAAATTATTTCTTTGCCTTCTAATTCTAATTCTATAGTGGTAATTTTGTATTAATATGACGAGTTATGTTAATTAACTATTTAATTAATTTCGTCTCAAATTTGTCCAAACTCAACAAATACAAAGTTACATATTTCAAAAATCGAGAAAAAAATCATAAAAAACATGAGACGTGAACCAATTATATAAGATGTTGACACAAACCAAGTTTATCCTAACATTTTTAAGGTTACCTTAAACGGGTTTATCCCAACCTTTTTTAGAAGTCGACCTTGACTAGGTCTTTGTCAACCCTTCAATAAAGGTCAGCTTATGTTAACTTATGCCAACGTTTTTTCAAAAGTGTTGCGGCACCTATGCCAACTGTTCTAAAAACGACCTTTTTCGAAGCATCGGGAGAAGCGCCGTGACACCTATACCAACCTTTTTTTGCATTGTCTTAAGTCAAAAAAATATTGTAGTAGACCTGTTTTATTGTAGTACAAAAATAACCACCCAATTATTAATGTATTTTTATTTTGATCACTCAAATTTAAATTTTTATAAATGGTGGTTTCGGAATCTCATTTTCGATATTCGAGTTTATAAATATTACTATTTAATATTTACGAGTTTAGTATAGAGGTTAATTAAAGTTTAACCTATTAATTTTGGTAATCGGATAGTTAATTATAATACGTTTGACCTTTTTGTCCTTTGCATGATAAGTGAATTCCACTTTCTGCTAGTATAGAATTATTCTTAGATCGTCAAAGAGACAAGAACACTTGTAAATATTTTTTTGAAGATTTTAGTCCATTGTTTTTTCTTTCCCTTTTTTTTTTTAAATTTGAGAACATAATGGGTAAATTTCAATTTCAATCTCTCTATCCTTCTTAAAATGTTAAGAATGATTAAATTTTAATTTGATCTCTATATTTTGTTCAAATTTAAGATTTAATTTATATACTTAATTTTAATATTTAAATTTTTATTCTATAATTTAATCAAATAAATAAATAATTAACCCAACGCAAAAGTAACATGAGTAGAAACCATAGTAGTTAAGAAAATGTTTAGGGTATTACCATGTGGCTATACTTAATTTTTTTTAGGGTAAATTACACTATTAATCACTGAATTATGGTTAAATTTTTATTTTTATCAGTTAATTAAAAAAGTTACAATTTAATCGTTAAAGTTTTAGTTGGTATAATGACAACTTTGGTCCTCGCTTTTATTTTTTTTCAATTTGACCCTTGATTTTATATAAAATTTATTTAAAAATAGAAAATTCTAGAAAATAATATAAAAGAAGATACATGAGCATATATGGAAACATTGAGTTACGGAAAATTCTAGAATGACATATTGGTTAGGTGAAATAGGTTGATTGAATTTGTATGTTTTTATGTCATTCGAAGGCACCACATTTATACCAAAACATCATTAACCATAACAAAGCAATATATAGCTACATTTCAAGCACAATACCTAGTTCCTTTAACTATCAAATGACATCAATTATAACCATTCACATATCATCATAAACATACCAAAATGACCATATATTACATGTACTTTAAAGTGGCCAAAAGACTTAAACTTGTCAAGGCATTAAAAATCCATCAAACAAAACATAAACTTCAAAAGCATATACATACCAAATTGACCATTAACACATTCAAGAACTACCATTATAAAGAGGTCCTATACATATCATTTATAACATTGGCCAAAATAACTCAAAAACTACCGAAATGGTTGCTGGATAATGTGATAGATCTCTGATAAACTTCTAACCAATCGAGCTTCCGATAATCTACGAAAGAAAGGAAAATAACTACATAAGCAACTAGTGCATAGCAAACTCGTATAAACTCAAACATAACTTACCATTCTTAAGCACAAATTATAAAATAAGCATAACATCATTACCGAGACCATAGGCTTAGTAAAATCCTATATAAGCAACATCAAACTCACAAGTTAGTAAGTTCATACATGATACATATAATTTCAACCATATCATAAGTAGTTTTTCATGTACATATCATTTATCACATTAACCTTTTCATAAGATCATGAATCAATATCCAATTGTATAAATATCATGCCATTATCCTTTACTTACCTGTTGAACCATCTAGAATTACATTGGATACTCGAGAATGCTCACACATAGTGTGTCTTTTCATATAACTGTAACCATTCCTTTTCAATAGTGTTCACACGAGCTGTGAAATGGGTCTGCTCACACGAGTCGTGAAATGGGTCTGCTTACATGAGTTGTGGGTTGGAATGCTAGCTACACGATATTGCTCACACGAGCTATGGAGAATCCACAAAAGATGTAGGACCTTAGCCATCGGTAGGACATTCAAGACCAACACCTGAAACACGAAATCCCTAATGGCATGTCATTCACATCCTAAGAATTCTTAAGGTTCAAACGAGATTACTTATCCGTCAATTACTCAAAACATTGATATGTATATTCAAGTCTGTTTATAACTAACACAATATAGCATATAATCAATTTAACTATCATTAACACGATTATAATTCATACAAACTTACCTCGACAACTATGGTTGCAATAGTAGAATTGAAATCTAGTCCAAAGCTTTAGCTTTTCCTTGATTTAAGTCCGATTGTTGTTTATATTGATCTAAATAGATACTTTTATTCAATTAAGTACTTCAAATAACTTCAAGTATTCAACTCAATCAACAATTCATATTAATATAAAATTACAAAATTACCCCTAATATTTTAACTTTTCACATATTAGTCCTTAAGCTTGTTGTCGAAACCCTTTTTTATTTGATTAGAAAATGGGGATCGACTTTGAAAATGAAAAGGGGAGTTACCACCGATCTTTTATTGAGGTGAGATCGGATCACCTTGAAAATAATTTTAGGTCTGAGAATTTTTGAGAAAACAGGTTCGGGAGTCGGTTATGCACGAGGAAGGGTTAGCACCCTCGTGACGCCCAAAATTGGTACCAAATTGATTGATTAATGTATTAGAGTGGAAATTTTGAAAAGATTTTAAAAATACAATCCTTCTAAATAAAAAATTTGAATGAAACGAATCGGAGGATGAAACTCATTTATTTCAAGGAAATAGATTGTCACACTTCAATAAGTTAGAGCGCAATGTTTCAAATCCTCAAAATTAAGTTCATCTTTCGACCTTTAAAACCTATGCATTTTGAGAAGGATATCTGATTATTTGGGTCAAATGAAAAATCAAAACCCAGTAAGTTAGGGTTCAATTTCACAAAATTCCTAAATATCGAATATTGCCTTTTTTATTTAGAAGAATCCTCGTCTCGAGAAAATAACATGTCATATCCAATACGTTAGGACACAACATATTGAATTCCCGAGAATGAGCTTTTTATTTGTGTTTTAATAAAAGAAACACATGGCTATCTAATTCATCGAGAAAAATTGGAACCCAGTAAGTTAGGGCACAATTCTCTCGAGAATTATAAACGCTAGGCCCCTTTTTTAAAATTATGAAATAAAAATGATTTTGGGGTTTTAGTGAAACCGAATATTAAAAAAACGCAATGGGATGTTAACATATAACACAAAACAATAAGCTAAAGTATACTAATAATCATCGATAACCAATAAATACGAATAAATAATATAATACATATGCGGGCAAAAATATCAAACACACATCATGCAAACACAAATATCAAGATTCAAAATAAATACTATAAAAAGATAAATCAAAATGCATTAAATCATATACATATATTAATTTAAATAAATAGTACATGTGGAAGGAAAATTTTAATGATAATATATACACAATAATATACAAAAGTTGAAATAAGCAAAATATATTAAAGTAGGTTTTTTCCTTTTTTTTAAAAATTTCTTTTTTTTAAAAAAATGTATGTATAAATAAAAGATATAATATAAAATCAATAATATGTTATGTATACATGTATATAATCAAAATGGTTTAATATAATTGCATATATGTATAAAACAATATCGTATATAAATGTTAACACCTAAAATAATATTATATAATAATGTACATACATAAAAAAATGTTGATAAATATATAAACTAATATAAATAATAATACTAATAATAATGATGATAACCAGGATAATAAAAATAATTTAATAATAAAAAATGGCAAAAAAGGGGACTAAATCGAAAGTAAAACCAAATTTAAAGGATGAAAAATGCAATTTGAGATGTCCAAAGGCTGCGTTGAAATGCGCGCGTAATATTAGGGATCAAAAAGGGAAATAATCCCTTGCCCAAAACGCAGCGCTTTAATGTGGATTAGAATGAAACAAAAACAAAATGAGAGATTAAATCTAAAAAGAAATAAAAGGATTGGATTGAAGCGCATTTGAAAAGCGGAGGGACTGGGGTTATAAATAACCCAATTGTATAAATACCCAATTGTATAAATATCATGCCATTATCCTTTACTTACCTGTTGAACCATCTAGAATTACATTGGATACTCGAGAATGCTCACACATAGTGTGTCTTTTCATATAACTGTAACCATTCCTTTTCAATAGTGTTCACACGAGCTGTGAAATGGGTCTGCTCACACGAGTCGTGAAATGGGTCTGCTTACATGAGCTGTGGGTTGGAATGTTAGCTACACGATATTGCTCACACAAGCTATGGAGAATCCACAAAAGATGTAGGACATTCAAGACCAGCACCTGAAACACGAAATCCCTAATGGTATGTCATTCGCATCCTAAGAATTCTTAAGGTTCAAACGAGATTACTTATCCGTCAACTACTCAAAACATTGATATGTATATTCAATGTTGTTTATAACTAACACAATATAGCATATAATCAATTTAACTATTATTAACACGATTATAATTCATACAAACTTACCTCGACAACTGTGGTTGCAATAGTAGAATTGAAATCTAGTCCAAAGCTTTAGCTTTTCCTTGATTTAAGTCTGATTGTTGTTTATCTTGATCTAAATAGATACTTTTATTCAATTAAGTACTTCAAATAACTTCAAGTATTCTTTCAATTAAGTACTTCAAATAACTTCAAGTATTCAACTCAATCAACAATTCATATTAATATAAAATTACAAAATTACCCTTAATATTTTAACTTTTCACATATTAGTCCTTAAGCTTGTAACTTGAAATTTAACCATTTAACCTAAATCCAAGTTAACCGATTCTACTAGGGACCTTGGAAAACCCATAATTACCAATATTTCACATTAAAACCCATGGATTTTTACACTTTCAACAATTTAATCCCTAATCCCAAATTTATCAAAAACCACTTAACAAAACAAGTTTGTTTAACGAAGATTGATAATCTATCAACTAACATCAAAACACGTTCAAACTCAACTATGGCAAGTCTCTCAACCTTTAACAGTCATGCAAATTAGCCCCCGGGCTAGCTAGATTAAGCTAATAAGAGCTCAAAAACATAAAAATTATTAATGTAATAGGACAATTTTGGCCTGGCTAAAAAACATTTACATAGCCCAAATAATTCGGCCCAATAAGGCCCAATTTGCTAACCCTAATTTGCTAGCCCAAAAAACACAAAGGGGTAGCAGAAACCCTAGTAGCCGCTGCAGCAATCTCACCCTTGCACGCCGCCGTAAATGGCGTGCATGCGCTCCTCCAAGCATGAACCTGCAATAGGCAACAAGCAGTATAGGCAAGAAAATCAGAAAATCGCACATCAAGCAGATAATAGAATGATTTTTTCCTTTATTTTCTTGTTTCATTATGGCTATAAAAAGCCAATTAAAATCTGTAAAAAGGGGACGGAAGATACATAGAAAAAGTTGAATACCGATACAGGAATAAAGACGAAAATCTTTTGAATACAAAGGTTTTTTATTTTCGTTCTACATTGTTAGCATTCATCGTTCTTTTACTCTCCATCTATATATTATTTTATTATTTTTCTTTTATTTTTATATTTTGCTTAAAATAATAAGAGGGAAAGAAAGGGAAATTTACCTTTTTCTGCCGGAACCACCAAGTTGTTGCCGTCTCCGTCGTAATCGGAGCTTTGGCACAAGGCTGAGCGGCGGCACTCAAGGGTTGGTGAAACCCTAAAGAGGCCGTTTCATTTGTTGCCTCAGGGAAATAGGAAACAAAATTGTTTCTTTAAATTTTTTTTCTTTTTGTTGTTTTGTAAATTTAAAGAAGAAGCAAAAAGGCACTGTCCAGTTGGAGGGGGGGACAGCGCATTTCCACTCTTAATGGGAAAATTTCGTAACAAGCCCTCCCTCTTTTGCGCCATGTTTTTATTAGGCCAGTCGTTTCTTTTAATTTGGCCCGAATGTTTCTATCTTTGTGCATTTCAGCCCATATCGCTGCACACTGTTTTGGGGAGGCGGATTATTTCTGATTTGGCCCCCATGTAATTCGCATGTCGCGATTTAGCCCACTATTTTGCTTAAATTTCATTTATTTCTTGTTATTTTAGTTGTTTCAACTATTTGGTCCCTTTTTGCAATTTGTTGTTTTTTAAAGTTATTTTCTCCTTATTATTATTATTATTATTATTATTTTCATGTACGTACAAACATTTTTATAATGTATATATATACTTTTATAATTTTAATTTCAAAAAACTTGTTTTTTTACTTTTGTAAATATGTACATACGTATACTTCTATATTTTTTTTATATTATTCTTCATTATTTTACCAATGTATATATATATATAAATATACATACACATTTTAGTACACATATTTCTCATATTTTATAATTCAAAACATACATTTATTTTCTATAATATATATATACCCTTTTTATATTTTTATTTTGTTATAAATATTTTTTATTATTATATATATATTCCATTATTTTATATACATATTGTACATATATATAAGTATTTAAATATATACGTATGCAAATTTTCATGATTTACCTATGTATATATACCTATACATTTTCTCTATTTTGTAAATATATACACATATACACATTTTTATATTTTATTTTATTTTCATATATACATATATATATACATGCATTTTTTAGGAATTACTATAAGTTTTTCTGTTTTATATATTCCATTTCTTTTTTTTTATATGTATACTTATATATATGCGTTTTAATATATGCATACACATTTTCAAATTTACTTGTATATTGTGCTTGTATAAATATATTTTGTAAATACATGTACAAATATATTTTAAATTAAAGTATTCGTTACATCATCTTTTACTCAAATTTAAAAATAAAAAATTTTCAAAATTGAGATAATGCTCGTATTTAGGATTTTCAAGGAAATTGAGCCCTAACGTATTGGGTTCCGATTTTCTTCGTTAAATCTAACAATCAAGCATTTCTCTTTAATCAAAAAAATAAGAACTCATTATTGGGAAATCAACACGTTGTGTCCTAACGTATTGGATGTGACGCATTGATTACTCGAAATGAAGATTTTTTCTAAAAAAATAATAAAAGAAATATTCCGAGTTTGGGATTTTGGAGGAATTGTGCCCTAACGTATTAGGCCGCGATTTCTTAAATCTTGAATAAATGGATATTCTTTTAAATTTTTATTACACGAGTATTCTGGCCTAATTCATTTTTGAGGAAATTAGAATGTCGTGCCCTAACGCATTGGGTGTGGCATTTTCTTTCTCTGAAATGATAGGGGTCTTAATACGTAACGTTTAAGAGTTTTTTTGCTAAGGATTATATTTTTCAAATTTTCGACATTAAGACATTAATTAATTAACTAGGTACCAATTTTGGGCGTTACAAGGGTGCTAATCCTTCCTCGTATGTAACCGACTCCCGGATCCGTTTTTCTAAAACTCGTAGACCAAAGCCGTTTTTTAGGTGATCCAATCACACCTCAATAAAAGATTGGTGGCGACTCCCAATTTTCATTTTTTAAAGTCGACAACCTAAAATTTTTGTTTTTCAAAAAAACAGTTTCGACAATTAAAAACGAGACTCAAAATCTTACCATGCATGGAAATTTTGCTTGACCGAACCTCTCGCCTTTCTTAACAATGGTGAATGGTTTTAGGGCTATCAAATTGATGAAGATGATGTTTTAATCCATCTTTAATTAATAACTTTAACTTGTTTTATTTAATTACAAAATTAACCTTTAAAATTTATTAAAATTTCACCTAAAACCTTGCTATAACTATCCATTAACATTGAAATAGGTGATATTACCAACTACATCCTTTAATTTATACTTCTAAAGCCATTTAATCCATTTAATTATTAGAAACCATCTTTTGCACCTTTTTCAATTTAGTCATTTTTACCTAATTAACTATTTAAACTTCAAAATTTCTTAACAAAACTTTAATACAACTCTAATATAAACCCATAGACCTTAAATAAATATTAAAATAATAACTCACTTGTCGGAGTTGTGGTTCTGAAACCATTGTTTCCGACACCACTGAAAACAGGCTGTTACAAAAGTCGTTTATGAGGAAAGTACCTGTAATCACTGAATTTTGTCCGGGAATAATTTCATGTTTAAAAAATTACATTTTGACCCCTAAAATTTTCTAAAATTACATTTTGACCCCTAAACTTTTTCAAAATTACATTTCAACCCCTAAAATTTTCTAAATTACATTTTGACCCTTAAAATTTCTTGAAATTACATTTTGACCCTTAAACTTTATCAAAATTACATTTCGGCCCTAAAACTTTTACTACGTTTACATTTTGGTCCCTCTGGCAGCAACCAGCGCAACTTGCGCCTGCAACAGCTGCGGCCGACCTAGGCCCTCCTTAGCCACCTGCAACCTGCAAAAAGGAAGAAAATTCAAAAATATAAGGGGTTTTCAACCCCAAAATACAGAAAAGGAGAAAAGGGCAGCAAAAAAAGGCAGCCAAGAAACACAAAAAAAACACAAAATTTTTGAGAGAAAAATAAAAAAAATAGCAGCACACCGCCTGCCATCGCACCAGCGCCACCGTGCCCACCGCCGCAGCACTCCCATCGCCAGCACCTAGCAAAGCAAATAACAAACCAAGAAGCAAAAAAAAAAGAGCAAAAAGCAAGCAACAAACAAAAAACAAATGAGAATGAGAAAGGAAGAAAAAGAAAAAGAAGAAAAAGGGAGGAGAAGAGGAGAGCTCCACCGCGCGCCGCCATCGACCGCCGCACCAGGCTGGGGGGAGTGCAGTCGGGGGGCTGAACGAAGGAGAAGAAAAAAAAAAGAAGAAAAAAGAAGAAGAAAGGAAAAAAATAAAAAAATAAAACAAAAAGAGTCTGTCGACCCGACCCGACCCGGATCTGAACCCACAGCAGCAGCCAGCAGTAAACCAGGCCCAGCGAGCCCAGCAGCCCAATAGAGAAAAAGCAGCAAAAAAAATAGAAAAGAAGCAGGCCACAGCCAGGCCCAGTCCAGCAGCACAGCCCAGCGCAGTAGCAGGCCCCCAGGCCCAGCGCGGCAACAGGCCAGCCCAGCAAGTCCACAGCGCCAGGCCCGAATCCAGCAGGCCCCCAGGCCCGAATCCGACAGCAGCAAGCAAAAAGGGAAGAAAAAAAAAAGAGAAAAAAGGGAAAAGGCCCAAAATTCAAGCCCATAACTTTGGGCTTTTGGTAATTTCCTTAAACCCATTCTAATTTAGTCCATTTATTTAAATAACATCCCATTTTAATTCAATTTGTATTTTTATGGTATTTTTGAAATAATATTTTGCTTATTTTATTTTATAATTTTAAATTTAAATAATTTCATTTTTAGAATAGAAAAATCATTTTAATGTATGAGGCCACGAACCGATTTAGCATTAAGTCATTGACTTCATCGCTATGTTAGGTGAATATCGATGGCTCGTGTTAAATACGGGACGCCCTTTTAAAAAAAACCGAAGATATTCAAAAATTCTCGTGTTTTTAAAAATATAAAAAAGGTTTCTCGTGTTTTAATAGAATCACGATTAAATATTAAATTGAATCGATTTAACACTAATTTGATGATTTCATCGCCATGTAGGGGTGAATATCATTGATTCGTGTCAAATACGGTACCTTTTTAAAAAAAAAAAACTAATCGTGTTTCAAAATTTTCATGTTTTCAAAATTTCTCGTGTTTCAAAAATAATAATAAAATTTCCCGTTTTTTATATTCATCTTTAAAAAAAAACATTGTGTTTCGTAATTTATCAAAATTTTTTTGTTTTCAAAATAAAATTGTGTTTTAAAAATTTTCGTGTTTTCAAAAAAATTTCTCGTGTTTTCAAAAATTCCCGTATTTCAAAATTTTCTCGTTTTCAGAAAAAAATTTCCGTGTTTTATAAATTTCCGTGTTTTCAAAAATTCCGATATTTCAAAAATTTTCGTGTTTTCAAAATTTCTGGTGATAAAAAAAATTTGTGTTTTCAAGGAAAATTTTGTGTTTCAAAAATCCTCGTGTTTTCAAAAATTCCGGTGTTTTAAAAATTTTCGTGTTTTCAAAAAAAAATTTGTTTCAAAAATTTTCATGTTTTCAAAAAATTCCCGTGTTTTAAAAATTTCAGTGTTTTCAAAAATTTTCGTATTTTTAAGAATTTTCGTGTCTCTAAAATTCTCATGTTTTAAAAATTTTTCGTGTTTAAAAAAAAATTGTTTCAAAAATCTTCGTGTTTTTTTTAAAAAAAAACTTCTCGTATTTTGATCGGATCGCGATTAACTATTAAATTGAACTTGTATTTTTGAAAATTAAGACAATGCGCGTTTAATGAGATACCAATTTTGGGCGTCGCGAGGGTGCTAATACCTTCCTCGCGCGTAACCGACTCCCGAACTCTAATTTTCTCTGGATTTTCACGTAGACCTAAAATTACCTCTTTTTAAAAAAATTAAAAAAAATAAATTTTTCTTCTAAAAAGAGAATTTATTAGGTGTCCGATCACACCTAGAAAAAAGATCGGTGGCGACTCCTTTTTCAAATAAAATCGAGACACTGTTTTCAAATTTTCAATAATTACTTCGACCAGCGCCCGTGCTAAAATTTTTAGGTCGCTACAGTACCTTTCAATCCAAATCAACTGAAGAAAGAAGATCCAAACTTGTTTCAAGAGCAAGTCAACACGACAATTGAAGTAATTCACATCCATCGAAGATCAAGTTAGATGATTTGGATCAAAGCCAAATTGAAGAGAAGAATTAAAGAAACATTTCTTTGTATTCAAAAACTTTTCAAGAAACTGTAACTTCCTTTTCAAAATTTACTCTAAATTTTCAAGTCAATTCTCGACTCGAAATTTATGTATATATATACTAATGAAAGTCATTTTGGGTACAAAAATCTTAAAAATATTTTACATTTGCTTTTTAGCATTTTTAAATTTTTATGATTTATACTTGCTTTTATAAAATTAACACATCTAAGAATCGAACCCGTGTTTAATGGATATATAAATAAATCTTTTACTATTCCACCAATAATAATTACTGAATAAACTTTTAATATAAGGTGTTTTCTCTTACTAATAATAATTAGTTTCAACTCATACATTTCATTACTTATTCTATGATATTTTCGTCTTTTATTATTTTTATTTGAATATTTTAAATAAAGCCTTTAAAAATTGCAATGTCCAAGGATTGAATGCAAGAATGTTTAATAGTAAGCACTTTATCATTTCACTTATAACTTGATTGTTAATTATTTTATTTATAAATATAATTCTTTCACTAACATCGTGAAATTATAATTTTTTATAAAATATTAAAGGTAAAGATGAGATTACACAATTTAAATTTCTCTAAAATTAGTGTTTGGTAAAAACTTTAATTACCGTCCATTCAAATCAAGAAGATCTTTTAAAAAGAAACTTAGTAAATCTCATTCAACCACCTATAGAATTACTTATCTACTCAAATCCCATTTTTTATATCTTTTAAAGAAGGAATAATTATTTTTTTGGTCCTCAAACTTAAAAAGAGAAGTTATTTTAGCCCTTGAATTTTCAATTTTTGTCAAATCATCCCAAAATAGATGAAAAGTTATCGTTTGTTAACTTTGTTGATGTGGCATACATGTGGGTCGCCATGTAGATGACACATCAATATTTAATTATTTTTTAAAATTTAATAATATTAAAAAATGTTTTTTTTTATATTTTTAATGATTTTAATGATTTTTAATTTTTAAAAATATTTTTTATAATTTTTTTGATTTTTTAAATTTAAAAAATTAATTAAATGATGATATGTCATCCATGTGACAACTCACATGTATGCAATGTCAGCAAAGTTCAAAAGCGTTGACTTCTCCTTTCATTTTGAGATGATTTCACAAAAAAAAATACAAGTTTAAAAATTTAAAAAATAAAAAAAATTAAAATAATATTTTTATAAAGTTAGAGGTTCAAATAAATCATCATTTTTTAAGGAAAATCTTTGGTTGATGACATATAACCCTTTATGGAACCTGTACAAATGGATGCATTTGGTCATTTTTATTATGATATTATAATTATCATTTATATAATATACAAAACATTAATTTTTAATATCTATTACTTCAGTCCATTATCTTCTTGTACAAATAATAATTCTCGAAATTAAATTTTAATGTAAATAATAAATAAATAAAGATTTTAAAAATTGCATATAACAAAAATAATAATAAATTCAAATATCCTATCTTGTGAACACACAAAGAAACACCATATAAATTTTCATTGATAAGTCATCATAATTAAAGAGCATGCATGAGATGAGAAATTAAGCCAAGTAGTGTATAGGCACAGCTACTTATATAGCAAGCAAAGCAAAGCAAAGATCATACAGATCTTAAAAGCACTTCTTATCTTCCTTAAGCAAACCAAAACCCAGTTTTATTTTAAATACCAAAGCCCGTATATATATATATATATAAACATGGTGATTAAGACCAGTACTGGGTGGTGGTGATACAGTCCATATAAATAAAACATCATTTATCCATAACCATGAACATGTTAGGGTTTTTGACCACAATGTCATACATGTAAACAGACTTGAATTTGGTAAAATCTTTAGGAAGAGAGATCAAATCGATGGATGACCTTTTGTGGAACTGAAAAAGATCAGGGTCACCGCCGTCGTATCTTTCCCAACCAAGAGACAACAACTTAGTCTTGAGAATCTCATAAGAAGTGATCACTTCGTTAGAAGGAATGTGTACAAGTACTTTGCCCTCGGGCTTCGGCCTTTGGTCCGAACCTGAGTTTTCAACCAGGCGAACCACACCGTTCTTGTGGTTGAAACACCAAGGACCGCTCATTTTCTCTTCTTTTTTACCTAAGAAAAGGAGAAAAGCCAATGGTTACATGGAGATATGGGATTGTAGGGTTTATATATATACATGATTTCGGGCCTTATTAAGAAGTGAGAGACGAGATTGATACTTTAACTAAGCCATTGTTAGGGTTATATGCTTATCTTTGATGAATATAATATGCTTAGGCCATATAAAGTGATTTTGGGAAAAGAGAAGATAGATTATATTTTTTATTTTGAAGCAAATAAGATTACATTTTTAATGCTACGTTTGGTAAGAGTATTATTTTTTATGCAAGGTTAGCAGTAAACTAATTCAATTGATAATATTTAGTTATTCACATGATTTATTTTAGTAAGGAGAAGAAAAATCTTCGTTTATTTTGGAAAGTTCTTATTTTTTTTATAAGACTTATTACTAATCTTTTTAATTTCAAGTTTACATCCGAACTAATTAATTTTCATTTTGTATCTAGGTATTGTAATAATACATTCGTAATAAATAATATTTTCCCTCATGTTATTATATTAGTAACCGAACGAAGCATTGTTTTATTTTTTATTTTGAAGGAAATAAGAGTACTTTTTTTTGAGTATAGAGTTAAATCTTAATATATATATATCTCGGATGTATTTTTGTAAATATTTCAAGGTGTGACGAATTTACCTCAAACCCAACCCCTATTGCGATACAATTTTTTTTTACTCAATTTGACTCACCCCAAACCCGATTTTTTTTAAAAAAAAATCCAACTCTAATGAATCAAACCAAATTGAATCAAAAACCGTGAAATCATTTTTTTTCCATTCCTACTCACTCATAAATAAATATTAATTTGAAAAATCAGCATCTCTCTCATAAATAAATATATTTCTTAAAAAAGATGAAAATGGAATAACTTAGCAATAATGCTATTAATTTATTTCCAATTATTGACATGCAACCAATGTGTCATTAATCGAGAATCTCTTTTCTAATTGACCATAACATTGTCTACAAGAATCGAGTTCGTTAACATATTTACTTTACTCGACAAGACTATCATATCTTTGACCTATCAAAGAATGCTAGATTACAAAACTTTAGGGACAATAAGGGTGTGGGTAAATGTAACAATCCGTTTTTTATTTTTGTCGGAAATGGTGGTTTTGTGATTATAATTTCAACGTGTGAACTCGTAAAAAGAGAATTTTCATTTTTTATCTTTTAATATTTATAAATTTTTAAATTATTATATAGTAAAATTATGTTTTGACCTCTAAAAAATGATGAAATTTTGATTTATTCCTTCAAGAAATTATAAAAGTATAAGTTAATAAATTGATGAAATTATATTTTAACTCTTATAAAAATATATAACCTAATTCCGACTAGACCTATTCATGGTCGGGCTACTGGTCCAAGATCGAATGCCCGCCCGAAATTTAGGAGAGTTCGGGCAAAAATATTAAGCACAAAAATTGGGTTTGGAAAGAAAAATTAGGCTTGTTTAAAAAATGGGCTAAGCTCGTGCTTAAACATTCAAGGCCCAAGGCCAACCCATTTTTCTGAAGTTTGCAATGTTTTATATTATGTTAATTTATAACACATAAACAATTAAATCTATGATAAGATATAGTTCTACTATAATGTAAACGTTAAAAATATTAAGATGATTTACATAAAATTTTAATAAATAAAAAATATATAAAATATATAAAATTATTAAATATTAAATAAAATAAATATGTTTTTAAAAGTTTTAAAAAAATAATATTGATGGGCCTATGATAGGCTTGGGTTAATCATTTACAAGTATTGGTGGGCTTGGACAAAATTTTGAGTCGAAACGAACTTAGGCAAGCATAAAGTATATTAATATCATATTGTGACCTGACCTAACTTGATCCATGAACATCTCTAATTCCAACTCCTCTAAAAAAATTTTGATTTCACTTAGATGACAACCTACTAGTCAAGAGAAGACAAGAACATCCCAAATACTTTTCCAAAGCATAACTAAGATGGACAACCATTCATTCTCCAATCATCCTTCAATATCTTAACTCCCCTTCTCTACAATTATTATTAATGTATCAAATACTTATCTTAATAAAAATACTGATAACAATATATTAAAATCTATTTGATTTTAGTTTATCATTATAATAATTAAATTATTTTATCACTTGGTTGATGGTCAACGCTAAGAGGCGACACTTATCACAGCAAAATTTTCTGATTTTTAATGAATGTATATTTTTCGTAAATAATATTCTATTATTGATTGAGAGTTAGCTTGGTTGATATTATTGTTATTGCAATAAATAAAATGTGATATTGATTGTGCTCAAGTACATTTCTTCTCCAATTTAAACATTTGAGAGGTTATACTTAAAAGTATGCATTGTATAAAAAAAATAATTTTGTTTTTTTATTATAGTTTTATATTGAAATACTATATTATAAAATTAATAGTATATATTAAAAATGCATTGGGGTTTTTTTATACATATGTACTAAGGTTTAAAGTAAGAAAATTAGGGATCATTTACCCATACTAATTGCTCTATCCTAATCATATTTGTCTATTACTTCTCTTGATAGTTTGTGAGTTTTTTTTTTAAGATTTAAAAACGATTTTCAACCACAAAATTTTTAAAATTAATTGATTAAATAAGTGAAAACTTTTTAAAATTATAATACCACTTTCGAGTCAATTACATGTGGTATCATTGGAGGAACCTCACACCAAGCATATCTGTAACATCGAACTACCCTCGAGCGGACCTCATGCTAAACAAACCTTTGACATGAACTATGCTCGTCAGAAGCGCATGAAACCTCGCACACATTGATTACTAAGCTGCCCTAAGATGTCACATCATTAATCTATAATATCACATCATTGTCTATGCAAAAGAACAAGATGTGACTTTACTGCCAATAAAATCTCAACATGTGGCATATCCTCTATTCCATGTATATAAGTCTTCTCACTCCCCTAATAACACCAAGAGAAAATAGAGACAAGGGAGAGACCCAATCTTCAACTTTCCAACATTTCCTTTATTCTTTCTTTCAGCCACGTTCATCATCGTCTCCGCCGCTATGGCATAACGTCTCTCCACCTAGCTAAGATAAACCACCTCTTCTTCTAAACTAAAAGTGTATAAACATAGTTTTGTACCAAATTTTAAATCAACTTAGGTACATGCCATGCTTAAAACAAAATATAATTTATACAAGCTTTGCTGAGTCGGGAAAATTTTGTTGGGTGCTAGATCTACTGCACGAACTACTAGGAATCTGTTATACCTGCGCACGGAAAAAAACAAACTGTACATTGAGCAAATACACTCAGTGGCATTTCCATGATTCAAACCAAAGCAATACAAAATTTAAAGCATATGCATACATTCGATCCAATTGCAATTCATAGAGCATTCTTATTTAAGTTCATACCAACAACTTATAATACATTATAGGCATGCAATTTATCATTTGAACATATCAACTTATCAATTACCATTCCTTTCACATGATACCTAATCAATTCATAATGCCATTATATGTACTATACTTATTCATTTTCTAACATCAACATTTACATATATAAATTTGATTTCATATATGCATTTCAACTATTCCCGAGCCTATTGGCTTTTTCTTATTCATTCGGTGCCCAAGGCTCGTTTTCTACTTATTCTGCATATTTTCACATATTGCATTTCAATTTCATTTATCAACTTACGTGTCATTTAATAAATTTTCATGTTTATAACCCTATTAACCAGGCATAGACTCGAAACGAATATGCGGATCTGTCACCTCGGGTTGCCCAACAATGATTACGCTAAACATGTACATATTGCCATTTCGGATTGCCCGATAATGATGGTTTTCTCAATCTAATTATTCTGTCACCCTGGGTTGCTTGACCACAATGGTTTTCAATTGATACCTTGACCCTATGGCATGCCAACTATACTCGACTTGATTCGAATAGCTAATAGGGTAACCAATTTTTCGATTCATTATATAAAGTTTAAATCATATTTAGTCATATCTAAATAAACCATCAATTCATCAAATCATCGTATAAAAACCATATTCAACTCAATTTCATACCAATTATCACATATCAATCAATTCATACAATTTTCTATTCTATTCAATTTAGTTTTGGTCTCGATATTCAATCTAAACCATAACAATTCGTTTTAATAATCTAATAACAACTCATCTCAACACTATATAATGCAAAATGACATGCACATGCAGAAAATAAATGATTCTCGAATCATAGGAATACAAATCAAATTTTTTGAGCTATTCGTCCACGACTTTCAAATTTCATTTCCCTCTCGACGATTCTGTGTCAACGTTAGCTAAATAAAATCATAAAACATATAATATTATCAAATTCCATTCAAATCAAAACCAATCACAATATCAAACATATTTTATAATTTATTCAATTTAGTCCCTCAATCTAAAGCTTCATATTGAAATCCAATTTCACAATTACTCATTAAGGACCTTCTATTTCCTACTCCTACTAAAATTTCATGTAAGTTTTACATTTTTCAATTTGGTCCCTAATATATGAAACTAACAATTAAGCTTTACAATTTAGTCATTTTCTTAATCTAAGCTCAATTTCTAGCAATTTCAAACCAATTTCATCTAATTCTCAACAATGGTAACTTTATAAAACTTTAATAGTTTCAAAAATTAGGACATGGGTTAGCTAAGTCAAGCTCCCATGGCCTCAAATCTATAAAAATTACAAGAAAATGACCTAAATAAACTTACCAAATTATGGCTGAAAGTTTCAAGCTTGGGAGGTTTCTTAGTTCAACAACGGTGGTCGGTTTAGGTGAAGAAGAAAGGTGATATGTTTTCTCTTTCTTTCCACCGAAATCACACTTTTATATATGGCTTAATGTTTGATTAATTTTGGTTAATTATGCTTTATGTATAAGTAACCTTAATTTCACTTATTTAGTTTAATAACATCACACTGTCCACTAAGTCTTATTTAAGTATGGTCTAATTGCTATTTTGGTCCTTTGATTAATTGCAATTTAAGTCCTCAAGCCATTTACCAATTAAACATCTATAGTGATTGGACTTTACAATTTAGTCCTTAGGCCTTAATTAACCACCATTTCAGCTAAACTGACTATCCAAATTCAATTCATCTACATAATAACTCTATAAATATCTTTATTTAATATTTACAGACTCGATTTATGAAAACGAGATCCCAAAACCATAATTTTCGATACCACTGAAAACCGAATCATTACAGTATAACTTTTTGAAGATAGGAATTGGTTATTTAATTAATTATCCTATACGTTTTAGCTCACTTCCCAATAGTTACTTTTTTCAAATAATAAATAATATTTTATTATTAAATTAAAAGATTACATTTTCTCTACAAATTATATTCTCGTTGACTATGCAAATATATATAATCGTCCACAGTTCAAATTGAATTTTTTTTAAATCGACTCTTGAATTATATCTCACTTTTGGTATTCAGAAGTTATACTTAAAATATTAATTTTGTCTCACTTTATTTAAAAGTGTATTACATTTAATAAAAATGTGCCACTTGTTATGTTTTTATTAATTGTTATTGTTTTTAAAGTAAATTAGGACATAATTGATAGTTTAAGTACTACTTTTAAAAAAAAACTTCAAAAATCAATTTGAAAATAAAGGTACAACTCAGGGCCCAATTTACTAATAAAGCCTTTTATTTTTATTGCAATATAGATGATTAATTATTTTAAAGTTTACTTGATAATAAGAATGTATCATGTGTAAGCATATGGTAAGAAATTGGGTATAAGTGTCCTAAAATATATTTATCATCACTATTATCGTTATTAAATTTTTAATAGATTTTTTTAAAATTTTTTATACCCGTTAAAAGATCATCAATTCCTAATGAAATGGATGTAACAGTGGCTTGCTGGAAACCCAGAGCTTTTACTTGATCCAGGATGTGTGATGTATATGCCATTCCGAAGTGATCTATTAATCTGCTAATAAGTCGTTTAATGGCAGTTCCATCTATCACTTTATTGTGAAATACCAGATTGGCCCGTTCTGCCATAAATACCCCCTTATTCCGCTGAGTGGACTTCGCCAATGGGTTTGAGCCAATGATTGGAAAACTTCCTTTTCTCGATCTTGTTTTATAATTTATATTTGGAATTTGTGACTGTTCCTCTTAACAATGTCATTGGCAAAGTTTAAATATACGTCTCCCTTTAATGCGCTCCTTTTAACTTTTGGTTTAAATGAAAAAAATTAGAATTTAATTTGATTAATTAATATTATCATTTTAAATATAAATCTAATAAATTTAATATTCAAATTTTAATATGTACCCTCTATCTCAAAATACGAACTCTTTATACAAAAAAAAACTTGATTTATGCAAGTATAAAAGAGCATTACACACAAAGAAACACAGTTTTCCATTAATCACAAGTGTAGGACTCAATTTATGCCCGGGCCCAAAATTAAATAACCCATTTACAACAGGCCTAAAACGGCACAAATTCTAAAAAACATAGAAGGCCCATTGGAGCCCAAAATCAAGCAAGCACCAGGGAACCCTAGGGTTCCCTCCCCTCTCGCGCCGTTCCCCCCTTTTTCGGGCCACCCGAGGTGCTTCGTCCCGAGGTCTGCCTCCCCTTTGCACCGAAATGGCAAGGTCACCTCCGTTGACCTTGCCTAACCCTGCAAAACAAAGCTAAAAGAGGACAGAAACACAGAAAGAAAAAGAGAGAACCTTTGTAATCGGCTATAAAGCCTGAAGAAAAAATGTAATCTTTACAGAGAACAAAGGAATACAAACAGGGAACGAAATCAATCAAAGTATCAAAGTTGATTTTTTTTTTACTTCGCGCCTCTGCTTCTTTTAGATTTTATTATTCTTTTTTACACTGTTATAGATAAGAATAATAACCAAAATAAATATAGAAAAGAGGTTTTGAAACGTACCTGAGGATCGGCCATAGACCACCGTTAGAGATCTTCTCCGTTCGCCGGGGTCACGGAAGCCTTTAAGGTTTCGCTTGGACCGTGATTGAAGGGGCGTTGAGGTCGAAAGGCCACCATTTATTTAGGGTTTATTTATTTTTTTAAAAAAAAGGGGGAAAAAAGGGGAACCCTTCTCTAAAAACCGATTTTAGGCCTTCCGGCACGGCGGAGCTACGGCAGTGTGTGGCGGAGCCACCGTGCAAGCTCGCCGGCGGTATAGGCTGGGCTTGAAAACCTAGAAAGAAGGGGGAGAGAAAAAAAGGAGAGTTTACTTCTTCTTTTTTAGAAATGGGGCTAAAAAAAATCTTTAGTTTAAGTAATAAAAATGAAACGGCGCCGTTTTGGCCTTTAAGATCCGCGCACGACCCGACCCGCTCCAGGGGATCCGCGCGTTTCTGTTGATTGGGCCATTTGCGCCCTCGGTCCCTTTCATTATTGTTTTGTTTTAATTTGATCCTTCTGCTTGTTTCTTCATTATTTAATTTGGCCTCGCAAATTTGTTGCTTGTCCCGATTTAGTCCGAGCATAAGTGGCGCGCTGCAGGACTTGGGCATATTGCCTGATCAGTCCTTCAGATTTTGTGCGTGCTTCATTACAACCCCCGAACGTTTTATTTTGCGATTTGGTCACAAAATTTTATTTTTGATTCATTTTAGTCCACATCTAAGTGCAGCGTTTTGGGGCTTCGGGGTATTTACCATTTTGGTCCCCTCATTTTTCGGCTTTAGTCCCTTTTTGTTTTCTTATTTCGATTCCGCCCCCATATTTTAGACTTTACTTCGATTTAGTCCCCTTTTTAGCATTTTCATCATTTTCTTTATTATTTCAATGTATTATCATTTATCATTATCATTATTCATAATATTATTATCTATATCATTTTTATTTATCATACTATTATTATATGATAGTTTCGATACATACATGAATAATATTGTCATTATTATTTCCTTTTTTAGACTTATGTAATATATATAAATACCTTTTTATATGTGTATCTATTTAACCCCTTTTACGAATATATGTATACATATTTACATATTTTATATGGTTTCTTTTATAACTATACGTATGCCTTTTTACGTATTAAAATATATATTATATATTATCTTATTTTATTTTTATAATCCACATATATTTTTACCCACATACATATATTTTTATGTTTCGTAATACTTATGTATACCTTTCTTATAATATATATACTCTAACCTTTGTAAATACATATACATACGCACACATATTTTGGTTTATGTCCATATATATCTCTTTACATTTAATTTCTTTATCATTTGGAATGAATGTTTTAATTTATTTGTTTATATACATTGTGATCTTATATAATTGTAAGTATGACTTTTATTTATTTTATATTGTTGTTATTACTAGATATAACAAAATTTGTTAAAAAAAATATTTCGTGTTTAGATTTGAAAGGATCGTACCCTAACTCACTGGGTTTCGATTTTTATAATAAATCTAAATACACGAATCTTTTCAAACTCAAGTTTTTAAATGATCTCGGGAACTAAGAAAAGATCGTGCCCTAACTTACTGGGCATGATTCGTTTTCTAAACCCGAGATAATAAAATACCTTTTAAATAAGTAAAATTTTGGCATTCATTCACGTATTGGGAATTTGAGACATCGTGTCCTAACTTACTGGATATGATTCTATTCCTCGATTAACGTAAAATATGCCCCTTTACTCAAACATTTTTAACATTTTAATACAAGGATTGTATTTTTAAAATTCTTCAAATTTTTCAATTTTCGACGTTAAGACATTAATTAATCAACTTAGGTACCAATTTTTGGGCGTTACGAGGGTGCTAACCCTTCCTCGTACGTAACCGACTCCCGAACCCATTTTTCTGAATTTCGTAGACCAAAATCGTTGTCTTAATAAAATCAAACCGTTTATTAAAAACAACCGTTTTACGAGGTGGCCCGATCACACCTCATCAAAAAAATTGGTGGCGACTCCCGTTTTCATTTCTATTTTTCAAAACCCTAGTCGACCCCATTTTCATCCAAAAAATGGTGTCAACAGCATGGCGACTCCGCTGGGGACTTATAAATAAGAGAGTCAAGCCACGAGTTGATTAATTTTTTTCTTTTTGTCAAAAATTAAAAATTTGGTTTAAATATGCGATCCTTTTGTTGCATCTTTATTCATCTCTATTACAATCTTCATCATTGTGATTTATAATGGTTGTGTTAGTTTAAGTTCGGATATATTTCTGCGCATTGCATTGCATGACCATTGGTCGCACCCTTTTAAGTGGGAGTGAGAAACTACGCCTTCGTGAGGTTTTCACCTCCGCATGGGATAGTGAATCGCTTCCGGGATACATCCGTACCTATGTCTTCGTGAGATTTTCATCTCCGCATGGCCATAGGGAAATGTATTCCCCTGAACTGAACTCAGTCCATATGAGCCTATAATGGGTGAGGATCGAGGAATCTGTTGGTTCGGGTACCCTTACTTTAGAACCGAACCACATGTAGTGAGCCATAGGAACCCACCTAGATGGAACTCCGCCAAACCTTAGTACTTACCCAAATGGATGCTTTATTTATCATCATTTACTTTAGATCTTATTCTGTGTTTAATACTGATTTGTTTGTTTGTGATTGCATGGCATTTTCATTCTAAAAGAGGTGTCGATTCACGTTCAGTATCTAGATAGAAAGCTTATCATGGAAAAGGGGTTTCTTGATAAAGTAGAAGATAATGCGGCTGTGCGAATATGGGCTGAGACGACACAACGAGAGAAAGGTGATAGTCTTACCAAGGGACACATGTCAGAATTGTGGGATTTCACCCGTATCAGTGTAATCCAGAATGACCTTCGAGAAATGAAAGAAGTCTGGGATCAATGGGATGTCGAGACCAAGCAGCTGTTCTATTGTAACTACGGTGACCTGCATTATCTGCTCAGTGTCAAAGTGGACAAGTATTTATTTCGAGCCCTTGCTCAATTTTAGAATCCTGCCTATGGTTGTTTCACTTTCGAAAAAGTGGACTTGACGCCTACTGTGGAGGAGTATACGACCTTGCTTCGGTTCCTAAAGATTCAAGTCGACAAGGCTTACTCTAGAGCTGCTGAGGCCCTTCCGTTGTTAAAGAAATTAATGAACATTACTGGGATGAGTGAGCAGTGGGTTGCTGCCCGAATCCAGCAGAAAGGCGATAGTAAATGCGTTCCTTGGAAAAGCTTGCGAAATTTGGTGCTGGTACATCCTTATGTAAAGAAAAGGGTCGATGTCTTCGCTTTAGGCATCTACGGACTAGTGGTCTTCCCCAAAGCATTAGGACATATAGACGAGGCCATTTCTGATCTGTTTGATCAGCTTGGTAAAGGGGTTACTCCCGTTCCGGCAATACTGGCTGAAACTTTCAGATCTTTGAACGCATGTAGGAGAGCTGGAGAGGGAAGGTTCATCGGATGTGCCCAGCTCTTACTAGCATGGTTTCGTAGCCACTTCTGGAAAGTAGAAAAGATCTCTTATCGGGTATTCTCTGATAGCTACTCTCCTCTAGAAGAATTGGTGACTACGCCAAGACGAGATGACGTTTCAGAAGAAAAGTGGATGGCGATACTCCAGAATCTCCGAGATGAAGATGTTGAGTGGAGGGCTCCTTGGTTAATTCCTGATGAGATTTTATACCGGTGTGGAGATTTTGACTGGGTTCCTCTGCTCGGAATATGGGGAGCTATCGGATATACTCCTCTACTCGTATCAAGACAGTTTAGATCACGACAATTCATACCAGCAACACAGGGGTTGGCCCATTGTGAATTTTCCTATAAGGAGGACAATTACAAGAAAAGGGTTCGAGAAATGTCTAATGCCTGGAACCAGACTCGTCGAACGAAAATCTTAGCTGTGGGACCGGTGATGACCCCCGAGTATAGTCAGTGGCATGATCAAAGGGTCAACGACAATATCCCAGCATCAAATCCAGAAATTGCTCGATCTTTAGAGGAGCACCTACAAATATTGCCCTCTGAGATAGAAATCATCAAACAAGAATTTGAAAAGAGGAGTTTGGAGTTAGGGAAGAAGATAGAGCAACTAGAGGAAGAAAAAATACAGTTAGGACTGGATTTGGACATTCAAAGACTGGAGGCCGATAGATTGAGAAAGGAACAAGGTAGAAGAAGATTTAGACAGCCTGAAGACGGACTAAAAGAAGCTGCGTAGGTCTATAAGAACTGCTGGCTTGGGTAAAACGCCAGAACAATGGCAACAGGAAATTCAGGAGGAAAAAACGAAAGCTAATCAGTGGGAAAAGAAATTTCAGGATACTTGAGCTCGAGAAGTTACTTTGGGAGAGAGTCTACTAGTCTGCCAAAACGAGAAGACGGAGTTGAAGGTCTGAGTAACAGAACTAGAAAGATCGCTTTACCAATACCGTAGTCGTAATTCTATGGTTGAATTAAAGGCAAGCTTAGACAAAATTGAAGGATTAAAAGGACAAGTAGGAGAGCTTGAGGATGCATTGCAAAATAGTGAACTCCGAATAGAGCTTCTGGAAAAAAGTAATGAGCAGTGGCAAGGGCAATTCCATCGATCTCAAGATCAGATCAGAGAAAGAGATTATATTATGGGCGAGGCGGTGGCTCAAGTACGCGAAGTAGCTAATCATTTGTATACCCTAGCAGTTCAGGCTGATTTATTAAGTTTGAAGTACGAGTCGGAGTCAGACCGGGGCCGTGAATTAGCTTGGCTTCTTAGAAAGGTTAAGGCTTTGAGTGTAAGAGCAAAGCCATATATGTAATCTATTTTATGTAAAAAAACTTCTTTTCTAGTAAAGTTTTCTAATGAAGTTGAATTAGAATCAGTGCCTCTTTTTGCATTCTTTTCATGCATTGCATCACATCATATGCATTAATGACCATTAAAGAACCCTAATCGAATAAAATTATTTCAATTAACCTGAAAAACCGACAAAGTTACGGCATTCGAGCTAAGTCAAAAATTATGGACCAAAGGCTGGAAAAGCTAAAGCGACTTCAAAAGGAAATGCAAGACCAGTTGCAGGCGCAAATGAAAGAGCAAATAGAAAAGATTCAGCATGACATAGAACAAAAGATGCAGGAGTCTCAAAATGATCTGATAACTAAGATGACGTAATTATTGAAGGGAGTAGATCAGGGGAAAGGACCTGTGATTATTAATGAGGAAGAAAACAATAGCGAACCACTTTATCCTCCAGGTTTCATGCCTCCGCACGCGCAGGTTCAGACTGAGCTGCATCCACGAAGACCCTCTGTGTCGGTTAGGCCTCAGCAGTTCCAAGGTGATGCTTCAATACCAATGAATTTTCAACCTGGAGCGGGCTCTAATCCCGGAGATAGCCCGAATAATATTGCTATCCCAGATCTTGATGAGATGGCTGAAAAGGACAAGGCGAAGGAGGAACTTCTAAAACAATTTGAGGAGAAATGAAAATGGATAGAAGAGAAGTTTAGGGCAATAGAAAGCATTGAAAGCTATCATGGGATAGACGCAAAAGACCTGAGCTTGGTTCCGGACTTGGTGCTACCTTACAAATTTAAAATGCCGAAATTTGAGAAATATAACGAGACCAGTTGCCCAGAAGCCCATATTACTATGTTTTGCAGAAGAATGACGGGGTATATTAATAATGATCAATTATTAATACATTGCTTTCAGGAAAGTCTTACAGGAGCGGTGTCAAAGTGGTACAATCAGCTGAGCAGAACAAAAATTGCTACTTGGAAGGATTTGGCACAGGCTTTCATGAGACAATACGATCATGTCTCGGACATGATGCCTGACAGGATAACTCTGCAAAATTTAGAAAAAAAAATCGAACGAAAGCTTCAGACAGTACGCGCAAAGGTAGAGAGAGGTGGCGGTTCAGGTGCAACCACCGCTTTTAGAAAAAGAGATGACGACGCTTTTTATTAATACATTGAAGGCCCCATTCATTACTCACATGTTGGGAAGCGCTTCAAAGAATTTCTCGGATATAATCATGAATGGTGAAATGATTGAGCATGCTATTAAAAGTGGAAGAATAGATGGAGGGGAGAATAATAGAAGGGCAGCCCCGAGGAAAAGAGAAAATGAAGTGAATAATGTGAATGCCTACGGTAGGTCAATTACTGTGAATCAACCAAAGAAAGTGGTTGCTAATCAACCGGGATCGTCAAGACAAGAGTCAAGAGCTAGGCAAACTACTGAAAAGCCCCAATTCACGCCAATCCCAATGTCATACAAGGAGTTGTATCAGACTTTATTCAATGCACATGTTGTTGCCCCTCGTTACTTGAGTCCTCTACAACCCCCGTATCCAAAATGGTATGACACGAATGCACAATGTGATTATCACGCGGGAATTTCAAGGCACTCAATAGAAAATTGTACAGCTTTCAGGAAGGTAGAGGAAGGACTTATCAAATTAGGTGTTGTTAAACTTGACGACTCACCTAACGTAGAAAATCCGTTACCTAATCACGCTGATAAGGGGGTGAACATGGTGAGCGAAGGTACGAGAGGAGAAGTCAAGTCTGACATTGCTGAAGTAAAAACTCCGTTGAAACTGGTCTGGAAAGAGATGGTAAAGAGAGGGTTAGTTATTTCAGATTTTGAGGAAGGATATGAGATGGGAAATTATTGTGAATTCCACCATAAAACAGGGCACGAAATCCAAGAATGTGAAGGATTCAAGGCTTTGGTTCAAAGCATGATGGATAACAATAAGATGAGGTTTTATGAAGAGGCGGAAGAAAGGAGGAGCATATGCGCGACAGAGTCAGGAACAGGAACTCCGAAAATAAATCATCCTGTGGTCATTATCTCACGCCCTAAGGGTAATGAAGCTAGGGCTCAGGTAACACCGAAAGTTGTAATTCAAAAACCATCAAATTTCTTGTATAAGGATAGCAAAATGGTGCCGTGGAATTATGGGTGCAATGTGACCATCTTGGGAAAAGAAGCGGAAGAAAGCCAGGAAATAGGTTCTTACACGCGCAATAGGAAACGATATGACACTCAAGCAGAGTCGTCCAGGGAAGAGAATTGAAAGAAAGAACAGAGAAAAGGAAAAGCAGCAGAAGTTGAGCCATTGGTTAATGAACCAATAAAAGAAGATGAGGCAAAAGAGTTTTTGAAGTTTCTGAAACACAGAGAATACAGTGTTGTGGAGTAACTGCACAAACAACCAGCCCGCATTTCTATATTAGCTTTACTCCTAAGCTCAGAAATACATCGGAACGCGCTTCTGAAGGTACTAAACGAAACATATGTGGCCGACGATATTTCGGTAAACAAGCTAGATCGGTTGATCAACAACATAGGCGCTGACAATTTTATCTTCTTCAATGATGACGAAATACCATCCAGAGGAAGGGGTTCTACTAAAGCCCTGCACGTTACTGTCCGATGCAAAGGGTACACACTCCCGGGGGCCCTGGTTGATAATGGATCTGCACTGAATGTATTGCCTCTATCCACTCTTGGTCGATTACCGGTGGAAAGTTCGCACATGAAAGCATGCCAGAGTATAGTAAGGGCATTTGATGGGACGGAAAAGAAGGTTATGGGGAGAATTGAGGTACCGTTAAGGATTGGCCCAATCAATTATAAGGTGGACTTCTTGGTAATGGATATTAAGCCTTCCTACAACTGTCTATTGGGAAGACCGTGGATACACTCATCGGGGGCAGTACCTTCATCATTACATCAGAAGGTGAAGTTGGTATCGGAGGGTCGGTTGGTAACAATAGATGCAGAGGAAGATATTATCGCAATGATGACCAGTGATGCACCTTATGTGGACATCAACGATGAGGCACTGGAATGTTCTTTTCGGTCGTTAGAATTTGTGAACGCGATGTTTATTGCAGAGGGAAGCAGAATTCCAGTACCGAAAATATCCAGGACCACCGAAATGGGGTTGCGATTGATGGTAGGAAGAGGAGCCTCACCAGGGAAAGAACTGGGAAAATATCTTCAGGGAAGGATTGAAGCTCCAATGCTGAAGGAAAAGTTCGATAGTTTTGGCTTAGGATACAAGCCAGACATGAAGCAGAAAAAGAAAGAAATAGAGAAGAGACAAGAGAAAAGAATGGCGCGTTTGAGCGGATATGAAGCTAAGTGGGAGCCTTTAACCTTTCCCCACATATCTACATCCTTTGTGTCGGGAGGATTTATTCATTCTGAGTGTGGAGTGTCCGGTAGCAAAGGCATTGAAGGAATGCTGGAAAATGTTCATATCAACACTGTGGAAGCAGCGAAAAAAGGGGCCTTGTTGGAGATCTGCCCTTATGAGCCGGGGAGCGAGCTAAACAATTGGACTGCTGAAGAAATCCCTGTAGTCTTTAGGGCTTATTCAGAGTAATGCTAAAAACATTCCTATTGTTTCGGCCTAGGAACGATATGAAATCTTTTGTGAAATAGGCTTTGGGCCTAAATATCATCATTTTAATGAAATACATATCTACATTCATCTCGATCAGTCACTTTTTTTTTCCTTTACATGCAAATAAATATTTTCCATTTGATTAATTGTCTTACAAATAATTCTTTCATTTGTAACTCTTTTGCACAAATATTTATTCATAAATTTATATATTCTTGGTATATTCTTTGATATGCCTTCATAGGTCTTCAGATATCAACGACATGAGTGATGCTGCTTCAAACACGGAGCCTATTTTTGAGCAAGAAATGTGTTTGGAGGGATCTCACGACTTTGAAAATGACGAAGATTATGGTGTGTCTCAGGACTTGTTAAGAATGGTGGAACAAGAGGATAAACAGATCCTACCTCATAGGGAATTATTAGAAATCGTGAGCCTAGAGGATGGAAAAGTGGTGAAAATTGGTACTGAAATCACTGCAAAGACAAAACAAGACCTCATTAATTTGCTCCGAAAGTTTAAAGATGTTTTCGCGTGGTCGTACCAAGATATGCCCGGGCTAAGCACTAACATTGTGGTGCATCGTCTGCCCATAAAAGAGGATTGTAAACCCGTTCAGCAGAAGCTCAGGAGAATGAGACCTGATATTGTGTTGAAAATAAAAGAGGAAGTCAAAAGGCAATTCGACGCTGGATTCTTACAAGAGGTCAAGTATTCGGATTGGGTAGCAAACATCGTCCCTGTTCCCAAAAAAGATGGAAAGGTACGAATGTGTGTGGATTATAGGGATTTGAACAAAGCGAGTGCAAAAGACAATTTTCCACTGCCTCACATTGATACATTGGTAGATAACACGGCGGGCTATTCATTGTTTTCTTTCATGGATTGCTTCTCTGGATACAATCAAATAAAGATGCATCCTGAAGACATGAGGAAAACCACATTCATTACCTTATGGGAAACATTTTGTTACAAGGTAATGCCCTTCGGATTGAAAAATGCGGGAGCAACATATCAAAGAGCTATGGTGACTTTGTTTCACGACATGATGCACAAGGAGATAGAAGTCTATGTGGATGATATGATTGCAAAGTCTAGAACGGAAGAAGAGCATGTTCAAGTCTTGAAAAAGTTATTTTTGAGATTGAGGAAATTTCAGCTCAAGCTTAACCCGGTAAAATGCACATTTGGAGCCAGATCAGGGAAGTTATTAGGCTTCATAGTTAGCAAAAAAGGGTTTGAGGTTGACCCAGACAAAGTAAAAGCAATACGAGATTTACCTCCCCCGCGCACTCAGAAGGAAGTTCGAGGTTTCCTAGGGAGACTAAATTACATTGCTCGATTCATCTCACAACTGACGGAGAAATGTGATCCAGTATTCTGTCTCTTAAAGAAGCATAATCCGGGTGAATGGGATGAAGAATGCCAGAGAGCTTTTGATAAGATAAAGCAGTACTTGGTTAATACTCCAGTCTTATCGCCGCCAAGTCCAGATAGGCCATTGATATTATATCTAACAGTGTTGGAGAATTCCATGGGATGCGTATTGAGCCAACATGATGAGACAGGAAAGAAAGAAAAGGTAATATACTATCTCAGCAAGAAATTTACTAATTGCGAAATGAGATACTCATCAATTGAGAAGTTGTGTTGCGCTTTAATCTGGGCAACCCGAAGACTAAGGCAGTATATGTTGTATCATACGACTTGGCTGATTTCAAAGTTGGATCCTTTAAAGTATATGATGGAGTCTACTGCTTTAAATGGGAGAATGGCTAGATGGCAGATCCTGCTCTCGGAATTTGACATAGTATATGTAAGTCAGAAGGCCATAAAGGGAAGCGCGATAGCTGACTTCTTAGCTAGTAGAGCCTTGGAAGACTATGAGTATTTGAACTTCGATTTTCCAAATGAGGACCTGAAGTATGTGGCGAACACTGAAGAGAATCCTCAAATGGATAGCGTATGGAGGTTAAATTTTGATGAAGCTTCGAATGCTACGGGTAATTGAATTGGGGCAATCTTGGTATCCCCAAATGGAGATCATTATCCTGTTGCTAGCAAGTTGGACTTCGATTGTACTAATAATATGGCAGAATATGAAGCATGTATTATGGGCATTCGTGCAGCCATTGAACGAAACATCAAAGTGCTAAGAGTATATGGGGATTCTGCATTAGTGATATACCAACTCAAAGGGGAATGGGAAACTAGGGACCTTAAGCTAATTGATTATAGAAAACTAGTCCTCGAATTGGCTGGTGAGTTTGATGATATCACCTTCTGTTATCTCCCACGAGAGGAAAACCAGATGGCTGACGCATTAGCTACTCTAGCTTCGATGATTCAGGTGAATAGACAGGTGAATAGACTCGAGGCAATGAGGCCTATTCAGATAAGTATCTATGAGACCCCAGCTCATTGCTGCAATATTGAAGATGAGGGAAAAGATGATTGTCCTTGGTATCAGAATATCCTACAGTACGTGAAGGATCGAGAGTACCATAATCAAGCGACAGAGAATGACAAAAGAACTCTGAGAAGAATAGCCATCGAATATGTCCTAGATGGGGAAGTGTTATACAAAATAAGGAAGGATCAAGTATTGTTAAGATGCGTGGATGCCGTGGAAGCCAAGAAAATATTAGAGGAAGTACATGAGGGTATTTGTGGGACGCACGCCAATGGTTTTACGATGGCCAGACAAATCATGAGATTTGGGTACTATTGGCCCACCCTGGAAGGAGATTGCATAGATTACGCCAAGAAATGCCACAAATGCCAAATTTACGGAGACAAAATACATGCGCCTCCTTCACCTCTTCACGTCATGACCTCTCCTTGGCCGTTTTCCATGTGGGGTATGGATGTTATTGGGCCAATATCACGAAAGGCTTCTAATGGGCATCGCTTCATCTTTGTGGTCATTGATTACTTTACCAAGTGGGTAGAGGCTGCTTCATACGCAAATGTCACGAAGTCAGCAGTTAGCAAATTCTTGAAGAAGGAGATTATTTGTCGATATGGAATGCCTGAGAAAATTATATCCGACAATGCGTTAAATTTGAATAATAGCACAATAGCTAAGGTTTGCAGCCAATTTAAAATCAAACATCATAACTCATCGCCGTATCATTCAAAAATGAATAGTGCAGTGGAGGCGGCCAATAAGAACATCAAAAGGATCGTGGGGAAAATGACTGAAACTTACAATGATTGGCACGAGAAGTTATCATTTGCTCTCCTTGCCTATCGAACATCTGTTAGAACTTCTACCGGAACAACACCTTTTTCTCTGGTATATGGAATGGAGGCGGTATTACCCATTGAAGTTGAAATCCCCTCTCTACGGGTGCTATCTGAACTACAGTTGGACAAAGCCGATTGGGTCTAATCTCGGTACGATCAGTTGAACCTAATAGAAGAAAAGAGGCTTAGAGCTATTCGTCATGGGCAAATGTACCAGAAACGAATGATGCGAGCCTATAATAAAAAGGTCCGCCCCAGAGAGTTTCGTGAAGGAGACTTGGTGCTAAAAAAGATTCTCCCCATGCAAAAAGATTTGAGAGGAAAATGGATGCCAAATTGGGAAAGTCCCTATGTTGTAAAGAAGGCCTTTTCCGGTGGGGCTTTGATCCTATGTGAGATGGATGGCAAAAGTTTGCCAAACCCTGTAAACGCAGACTCCGTCAAGAAATACTTCACTTGAAAGAAAAGAGAACCAAAGTGAAAACCCGTAAAGGGCGCTTTGCTTCCAAAAAAAAAAACTTTGGAGAGGCCAAGGTGAAAACCCGCAAAAGGCACCTTGAGACCAAAGGGGGCTTAAGTCGAAAACCTGGAAGGGGCGGCTCAAGTATTGATCGGATTGGGGCATGAGGTGATTTGAGCGGATTAAATTTTGATCAGGGGCATATGATGGTTTTGCTTTACTTGAACCAACAAGAAAGGATATGCGGCGTCTTGGAGCATTGGCAGAGTATTGCAGATCTCATAAACACATGTCAAACTCAAAATGTCTTCAGAAAGTTTGTACAGAGAAATTCAAGCTGCGATAACTGGGGCACCTAGTTCTTATTCTATTTATATGTGTATTCTTGAAAATACATTTTTTTCTTCTTCTTTTCGCTAAGATACACATTCTCGATCCACTTCTTTGTTATCCTTCTTTCATTATCTTCGATGTTTTATTTCTTTTGAGTTATGATCAGAACCAGCTTTATTCTTGTCCATTGTTATGATCTTTTTGCAAACATGTTGCAATGGAATAATGATTAATGGACTAATAAAACTTTCACGAAAGAAGTTTTGCATATTACTCTGAAAAGTTTCTAAATAATATAGGAACCCGAAACAAGACAATTGTTTAAAACACCAAATTTAGGAGTTGAAAATTTGAGAAGGAAGAGTCTAAATTTAGACTTTCTCCTTGGATTATGTTGTCAAGTGCATTGATTGAACAAAATGACAAGATGTAGCGTTAACAAAAAAGCTTAAATAAACAAGCAAGCAATGATCACCAGGCAATAGGAAGAAGTTTCCTTGGAGAATGAATTTTTTATAAGCATTTGGTATGACATCATTAGAATGGTATAAAGGACCAAAGAATTTCACATCATGTATCCTCGAATAGTAAAGGAGAAGATTGAGGAAAAGCCACATATTTTTACCCTTAGATTACAGTGGGAGAGTGATGGTACAAATTCTGGCGTCACAGTGGATATAACTTTGAGGTTTACAGTGGGGGCAGCCTGGCTAAATGTTTCTTCAGAAAACGCCAGTCGAGAAGGAAAGTGTTATAGTACTTCGATGACAAAGCCTTAATAAACTTCGAGTAATGATAACCTAAGCGAGATCATTCACGAAAAATAAAATTCTGCATTCATGCAAACACCATTCACACATGTCTAGTTAGGAGCATTTGATTCGTTTTGATCATGTCATCCTAATCATTAGGCATAATTAGGTTCATTATACAGGTCGTGTTCCCTAGGGAATAGACCGAAGAATTTCAGATCTTATCTCCCTGAGGTTACAGTGAAGCAGATTGAAGCCAGAGATCTTATCTCCCTTAGATTACAGCGGAGTAGATCCAAGACACTATCCTATCTCCCTAAAGTTACAGTGGAGCGGATTAAAATTTAAGATCTTATCTCTCTGAGGTTACAGTAGAGTAGATCGCATCTGGTCTTATCTCCCTGAGGTTACAGTGTAGTAGACCGAAAAAATTCAGATCTTATCTCCCTAAGATTACAGCAGAGCAGATTGAAGATAGTAATCCTATCTCCCTGAAATTACAGTGGAGCAGATTAAAATAAAGGATCTTATCTCCCTGAAATTATAGTGGAGCGGATTAAAATAAAGGATCTTATCTCTCTGGAGTTACAGTAGAGTAGATCACATCAGATTGAAGCCGATAATCCTATCTCCCTGAAGTTACAGTGGAGCGGATTAAAATTTAGGATCTTATCTCCCTGAGATTACAACGGAGTAGATTAAAGACACTATCCTATCCCCCTGAGATTTCAGTAGAGTGGATTAAAATAAAGGATCTTATCTCTCTGAAGTTACAGTAGAGTAGATCGTGTCAGATATTCTCTCCCTAAGCAGTAGTAGAGCAGATCGAAGATGGCGGATTTTACCTCCCTGTGGTTACAGTGGAATACATTAAAGCCAGTGATTCTATCTCCCCGACGTGGTGGAGTGGGCCGAAGCGCCAAAGCCTATACCTCTGAAGTGGCAGAGGGTCGGATTAAATTTACCATGACAAGTCTTATCTCCCTGACGTTGCAGTGGACTAGACTAAAACCACGAATCTCGCCCCCCGATGTTGCTGCAAAAAAGATTGAAACTACACGTTAGATCTCTCTGAAGCACAGTGGAGTGGATCGAAGCAACAAGACACAGTGGACTGGAACGAAGTTATTTGAAGAAAAGAAGCACCAGAAGAAGTTAAGACTCGGCGTGACTGGGCAAAATTGGACCTTTTGAAGTCTTTGCTCTGTTCTCGTTACACGACAACGAACAAAGAGGGGCAGCTGTAGGACTCAATTTATGCCCGGGCCCAAAATTAAATAACCCATTTACAACAGGCCTAAAACGGCCCAAATTCTAAAAAACATAGAAGGCCCATTGGAGCCCAAAATCAAGCAAGCACCAGGGAACCCTAGGGTTCCCTCCCCTCTCGCGCCGTTCCCCCCTTTTTCGGGCCACCCGAGGTGCTTCGTCCCGAGGTCTGCCTCCCCTTTGCACCGAAATGGCAAGGTCACCTCCGTTGACCTTGCCTAACCCTGCAAAACAAAGCTAAAAGAGGACAGAAACACAGAAAGAAAAGAGAGAACCTTTGTAATCGGCTATAAAGCCTGAAGAAAAAATGTAATCTTTACAGAGAACAAAGGAATACAAACAGGGAACGAAATCAATCAAAGTATCAAGGTTGATTTTTTTTTTACTTCGCGCCTCTGCTTCTTTTAGATTTTATTATGCTTTTTTACACTGTTATAGATAAGAATAATAACCAAAATAAATATAGAAAAGAGGTTTTGAAACGTACCTGAGGATCGGCCATAGACCACCGTCTGAGATCTTCTCCGTTCGTCGGGGTCACGGAAGCCTTTAAGGTTTCGCTTGGACCGTGATTGAAGGGGCGTTGAGGCCGAAAGGTCACCATTTATTTAGGGTTTATTTATTTTTTTTTTTAAAAAAAAGGGGGAACCCTTCTCTAAAAACCAATTTTGGGCCTTCCGGCATGGCGGAGCTACAGCAGTGTGTGGCGGAGCCACCGTGCAAGCTCGCCGGCGGTATAGGCTGGGCTTGAAAACCTAGAAAGAAGGGGGAGAGAAAAAAAGGAGAGTTTACTTCTTTTTTTTTTTTTAGAAATGGGGCTAAAAAAAATCTTTAGTTTAAATAATAAAAATGAAACGGCGCCGTTTTGGCCTTTAAGATCCGCACGCGACTCGACCCGCTCCAGGGGATCCGCGCGTTTCTGTTGATTGGGCCATTTGCGCCCTCGGTCCCTTTCATTATTGTTTTGTTTTAATTTGATCCTTCTGCTTGTTTCTTCATTATTTAATTTGGCCTCGCAAATTTGTTGCTTGTCCCGATTTAGTCCGAGCATAAGTGGCGCGCTGCAGGACTTGGGCATATTGCCCGATCAGTCCTTCAGATTTTGTGCGTGCTTCATTACAACCCCCGAACCTTTTATTTTGCGATTTGGTCACAAAATTTTATTTTTAATTCATTTTAGTCCACATCTAAGTGCAGCGTTTTGGGGCTTCGGGGTATTTACCATTTTGGTCCCCGTATTTTTTGGCTTTAGTCCCTTTTTGTTTTCTTATTTCGATTTCGCCCCCATATTTTAGACTTTACTTCGATTTAGTCCCCTTTTTAGCATTTTCATCATTTTCTTTATTATTTCAATGTATTATCATTTATCATTATCATTATTCATAATATTATTATCTATATCATTTTTATTTATCATACTATTATTATATGATAGTTTCGATACATACATGAATAATATTGTCATTATTATTTCCTTTTTTAGACTTATGTAATATATATAAATACCTTTTTATATGTGTATCTATATAACCCCTCTTTTACGAATATATGTATACATATTTACATATTTTATATGGTTTCTTTTATAACTATACGTATGCCTTTTTACGTATTAAAATATATATTATATATTATCTTATTTTATTTTTATAATCCACATATATTTTTACCCACATACATATATTTTTATGTTTCGTAATACTTATGTATACCTTTCTTATACTCTAACCTTTGTAAATACATATACATACGCACACATATTTTGGTTTATGTCCATATATATCTCTTTACATTTAATTTTCTTTATCATTTGGAATGAATGTTTTAATTTATTTGTTTATATACATTGTGATCTTATATGATTGTAAGTATGACTTTAATTTATTTTATATTGTTGTTATTACTAGATATAAGAAAATTCGTTAAAAAAAATATTTCGTGTTTAGATTTGAAAGGATCGTACCCTAACTCACTGGGTTTCGATTTTTATAATAAATCTAAATACACGAATCTTTTCAAACTCAAGTTTTTAAATGATCTCGGGAACTAAGAAAAGATCGTGCCCTAACTTACTGGGCATGATTCGTTTTCTAAACCCGAGATAATAAAATATCTTTTAAATAAGTAAAATTTTGGCATTCATTGGCGTATTGGGAATTTGAGACATCGTGTCCTAACTTACTGGATATGATTCTATTCCTCGATTAACGTAAAATATGCCCCTTTACTCAAACATTTTCAACATTTTAATACAAGGATCGTATTTTTAAAATTCTTCAAAGTTTTCAATTTTCGACGTTAAGACGTTAATTAATCAACTTAGGTACCAATTTTTGGGCGTTACGAGAGTGCTAACCCTTCCTCGTACGTAACCGACTCCCGAACCCATTTTTCTGAATTTCGTAGACCAAAATCGTTGTCTTAATAAAATCAAACCGTTTATTAAAAACAACCGTTTTACGAGGTGGCCCGATCACACCTCATCAAAAAAGATTGGTGGCGACTCCCGTTTTCATTTCTATTTTTCAAAACCCTAGTCGACCCCGTTTTCATCCAAAAAATGGTGTCAACAACAAGCATATATAAAAGGATGACAAATTAAGCAGAGTAATCAAAGCTACTTAGCAAGCAAACCCTTATTCCTGCAATTTTTTTAATAATTTCATTACAAATTTTAATTATATATGCTTTTATATATATATATATATATATAATATCTAGACAACAATTTATTTTAAATATCAAATCCCACTTATTATACATATGTGATATAAAGTTAATTAAGATGCTAACGTGGTGGGTTTTTTTTGTGAAATTGAAGAAGAATAGGATCATCATGGTATCTTTCTCACTCAAGAGATATAAGTTTAGTCTCGAGAACATTATAAGAAGTGATCACTTCATTAGAAATAACGAATACAAACGACTCAAATGAATTACACCGTTTATCTAACAGGAAAACTATACCTTGGGTTACTATTAAAAGAGAGATGGATAGCAGCTATATGCCAAGGCTCTTTGGGATGGATTCAATGGAGTTATGGGATTGTAAGGTTTATATACAAGTGATTTTGAGGCCTTGATTTTGAATGAGACAGATGACATAAGGAACAATACAACATAATATATATAATTGCCCGGCCCGGCCCGGCCCACCCGAAATGTGAGAGGGTTTGGGTAAAAAAATAGGCTCAAAAAATGAGTTTGGATAAAAAATAAAACCCGTTTAAAAATGGGTTGAACCTTGGGTAAGACATTTTTGGCCCGCCTGGCCCGGCACGAATTTACTAAAGGACAAAAAAATCTTTTTTTTTTGTTTTTTAATATCATTTTCTTATTTTTTTCTCACTATTTTGCTACCATTTTACTATTATGTTGCTATTATTTTGTTGTTATTGTTTGGATATTGTATAAAACTTATTTTATTGTTAATTTTGTTATTATTTTAAAGACATTTGTTATTTTTGTTATTATTTTAGAGGCAGTTGCTTGTTAAGTTGCATCTATCTTAGTGTTATTTAAGTATACATATTTTTTAAAATTTATTTTCAATTTGTTGAGAAATATTTATTTTGATGTTTTTAGTATTTTTGATGTATTATATATATTTTAAAATTATATAAAAATTAATATGGGCGGGCCGGGTCAGGCCCGAGTTTTAACATTTTTATCTGGGTCGGGCTTGGGCAAAATTTTAGGCCCACTTTTTGGCCAGGCTGGGCCCGAGCCTAGCAAACGGGCTTAAATTTTTAGTTGAGCCCAGCCCGAACCCGACCCAGCCCATGCACACCTCTAGTCGCCACCAATCCTTTTTATTAGATGTAATCAGGTCACCTCAAAATTTAATCATCTTAATAAAAGACTAGATTTTACCAAAACGATAATTTTTAGCCTACGAAATCCAAGAATATGGGTTCGGGAGTCGGTTACGTATGAGGAATGATTAGCACCCTCATAACGCCCAAAATTGGAATCTAGTTGGTTGCTTAATGTTTTGATGTCGAAAATTGAAAATTCGAAGAGAATTTAAAATACGATCCCTCTTTGCATGATTTTTTTATTAAAATATCGCTTAACTAAATTAATTTTCACGAAAAGACCTTATTTCAAGTTAATCGAGAAGAAAAAATTATGCCCCGTAAGTTAGGATACGATGCTTTGAATCCTCGAAAGTAAGAATAATCACCATTTGATCATTACTTAAATCTCGTTTTTTATTTTTAGAATGGATATTCAATTACTTCGGTTTTAGAAAGAGGCCATACTCCGTAAGTTAGGAGCACGACTCCCCAAATTCCAAAAAATAATGAACATTGCCTTGGTTTCAAATATTTCCTATTCATTAGGTAGAATGAATGCAACCTTTTAAAACGATATGCTTTTTAATTTGTCTAGGCCTAGTAATAAAATAGATGAATATGTTTTAACACGATACACGACATGGATATTAGCAAAATAAAGTAACATGGTAGCGGGTAAAGAAATAAAATGATATTAAAATGATAGGTAAATAAATAAATGCACCAATAAATAAATAAAATAAAAGATAAAATAAAAATGCTATGTTAGTGAGTAATAATAATGCAACTATAATGATAGTAAAAACATCAATTTATAGTAATAATAGCGACAATCATGTTATAATTGTTATCATAATATTAATATGAATAATAAAAATAATAATAATGACAACAAGGGTAAAAAAATGCATAATAAAAAGGAAATATAAATAACATAAATTTTAAGTATTTAAAACAGTAACGGAATAAAATAAAAAATAAAAAATAGTTCATAAAGGAGTGAGATTAAATAAATGAAGGATTGAATTGAAATTTAAATGAAATTAAAAGCATAAAATTATATATAAAAATAAACAAACAAATAAATAAAGGACTAAAATAAAAATGTGAAAATAAATAGGGACCAAATGGGTAATTATTCCAAACCCCAGGACACGTGTCATTCCCCAAAAGGTCAACAAACTGAAGACTAAATTGAAAGTGGATTAAAATTAAATGGTATAATCTAAATAGAAAAAAAGGCGAAATTAGGACCACATTGCAAAAGGCTCAAAGGCAGAAGGACTAGGGTGACAATTAGACCCTTCCCACGAAAACACGCAGATCCTAGGGGATTCGGATCGAGTTGTCGGGTCGGCCCTCAAAATGACGTCATTTTGGGGCGTTTAGGGCCTGGATGAAATGGCGTCGATTTGATGATCCTATTTAAGTAAAAAAGAATAAAAAAATTCAGACTTTGTTTTTAAATTTTCTTTTCTTTTCTTTCTTTTTCTCTCTAAAGCCTTCCATGTTTGGCCACAAGGTCATCGGCGCTCCCCCATAGCCACCGGTCATCGGCGACGGTGACCGCCACCTTCGATGGTCAAAAATTTCAAAAAAAAGGTCTTTTTTATCCTTTAAACGTGTAAAATGCGAATATAAGGTTAAAACCCCCAAAATCTCAGCCAAAATCTGACCAAAAATAGAGAAACCTTCCGGTTTCTCCCTTTTCCGACAGGGGCTTCGACGAATCCCAAGGGATTCGGAGCCCTCTCAAGTTAGAAAAGAGGACCCTCATGACGGAGGCGCGGCAAAACAGGTAAAAAGATGCGTTTCATTTTTTCTTATATTTGCTTCAAAAATAGAAAAAAAAAAATCAAATAGCTACACCTTTTTAAAACTCTGTTCTTTTTTTTTTGTATTCGATTTCTTGCCTTTAAACAATACATTCGTTGTTATGGCTTTTATAGCTATATATTACATAATCTTTTCTTTTTTTTTTCGTTGTTCCTGCCATTTCTACTTTTTGTTTTTGTTTTTTCTTTTTTGCAAATCTCTGTGGCAAGGGGTCGAGTCAACGGTGGTGGAAATGCACACCCCTTGCCATTGCATGCCGACGTGGTAGGGGAGCGGCGCTGGAGGCCTTAGGGAAACTAGGGTTTCTGTTTTTTTTTTATGTTTTGGGCCTTTTAAGGTTTGGTATTGGTTTGGGCTTATAATTTGGGCTTGTAAATGGACTTTGTAATTTTTTTTTGGTCTTTTTGTTTGTTTGTGTTTGGGGACAGATTTGGGCCATTACAATATTTATCTAATATAAAAATAAATTAATGTATTTATTTCTTTAAATGTTTATGATTAAATCAAAATTAAAATTTCAAGTATATATTTGAACCACAATTAGAATTTCACGTACATAATTACACCAAATTAAAATTCATGTATAATTTTAAAATTTATCCCTTATTTTAAACAGCGGTTAGAGGATGAAAATGGAATAAGTTGAAAACATAATTTATTTCCATTTATTAATGTGCAGTTCATGTGTCATTTAGATTCATTTCTAATACATAATAATAATTCCCGGTAAGTGTAAAATAATCAAAGTATTGAAGAATCAATTCAATATTTAAATCATATATACGGATCTAGCTTATTAGTCCCTCTACTAATATATAATTCAATATTTTTAATACATAATTCATTTATACTAGGAATCGGATTGTATTTTGCCCAAATGGATAAATTAGTCCCTATATATTAGATCAAAGAGTAAAATTTCATCCATTGCTACTGTTAAAAATCAGTCCTTGTATGTCAGAATGAGGTATATGGTACGCTACGTGTAATTTTTTGGTTATTATATCAGCCACGCTAGTTTTTAACCGTAGAAATGGATCAAATATATAATAGAAATGACCAAGTTGCTCTTTAATTTAACGTACACGGACTAATTTGCTCATTTTTCGAATAAATGAGATAAAATGTAATCCGACTCTTGATACAAAAATCTCCATGATACTTTTACCCCCTCTCTTTCTCATTTTCTTCTTCTATTCTGTGGGAGTGTGCCTTGTATTTACGAGACGTCGTCCCGACAAGAAGAAAATGACGTGATGACATGACGACGTGTTTCCAAATTCAATCAGGTTTCTTCTCTTAGTTAAATTCTGATTATTCTAGGAATATTATAGTCATACTCTAATTTTAGCCTATTTAAAGTGGCCATTGTATGCCTGATTCATGATGGGTTTTTTTTTGGGGGGGGGGGAAGGGATTTAGGGCTTTGTTTTCGAGGTATGGGTTTGTATGTTTAGTACATTTAGGTTTATTTTCTCTATATTATACTCATGTTTGTTTACTCATTAGTGAAAAGCTAAAGCGTCCTTTGCCCGTGATTTTTTATCCTCTTTGACGAGTTTTCCACGTAAAATATTTGTATTCATTCTTTATTTTTATTATCTTGTTGTTTATACGGGACAGTCGCAACATATTCCCTCTCTAACTAACAAAAAGCCTTTGTTTTCTTCAATTTTATGCCATTTCTAGTCATTTGAGAAATGAAACTCTCAACAAATGAGTCATTGTTTCTGCTGAACTCTTTTACCCGTTTCCCTTCTATGATTTGGCTCTTCAAGTGGAATCGATAAACCTAGTTGTCAAAATAGACGATGAGACAAATGAATAAAACAATAGGAAATTATTTGTGAATTTTATTCAAGGGGAATAAACCCTTAATATTCAACACAAATGAAGCACAAAATTAAAACCCAAAAACCCTTAACAATATGCTCAATTAATCAACTCATAAAAAAGGAAAGGTTGTTAAGAGTTGTGGAATTTGCGAGCAGAGACAACAGGGCTGCTATGTATGTGGATGGTGTGTGTGTTTTGACTTATGAACTACAACGATGATGATGAGCAAAGATCCAAGGAAGATGACCGAACAATCGAGATTCAGTAAAGAGAGTAGCTTTAAATGCATGGAAAATAATGGCATTAGTCATGGGTGCTGAGTCAATCACCAACGAATGCATTAAGATCGGTAATGGTCGACTAGCCCCAGCTAGAAAGGAAAGTAGTGTGGGTGTACGCAAGGCGAATCCAGCATCTTTTTAGTAAGGTTGGAATGAGAGGTATGTATTAGTTTATGATTTCATTTATTTTTTGAATGGATTTAATAGATTTTTTTTTAGAAAGCCAAAGAGCAATTTAACTTTATATTAATTTATATTTTAAATATATTTTTAAGAAGTTTATATAATAAATTTTTTTATTTTGAGGGTTAATATCCCTACTTGCCCCTTTAAACTTGCACCTGGCGTGACCATTGAAACTAATGAAGAACGGTGATAAAGTCTAATATGCTAAGAGTTGTTGGTTAGGTTACATTAAAGAGAAAAAGGGGGGAGGGGTGAAGTATTCATGCAATAGCGAAACTATGTTTTTAGAAAAGTTAGGGCAAAATTAAAGAAAATTAAAGAAGAAAAGGGTAGCAAGAAAACTACGTTTATCATTTTTTAAAGTTTGGGCAAAAATAAAAGGAAATTTAAAGAGGCAAAGGGTAGCAAGAAAACTACGTTTTATTTTATAATTTAAATGGGATTTATCTTTTGTGAGATAATAAGAAAAGAAAAAACCACACTATCACTTTTTTTAAAGGGTAAACTATAAAAATAGTCACTTTTGTTTGTCTCAGATTACATTTTAGTCACTTATATTTGAAATATTACGTTTTAGTTACTTAAGTTATCGTTTTGTTACGAAGTAGTCACTTTGCCGTTAAACTCCGTTACCTCTCTAATAGTAGTCCTTCGTGGTAGTCCAAAAGGGTTTTAAATGCCAACTTGGATGTCCAGTTGGGATGAAAATAGGTTTTTAATTATTTTTATGAAAATAGAATATAAAATTTTACCCTGAACCCTATTTGTCTCCTGTTTAAAGAGAAGCAATAGCTATGTTTTAGACACTTACCACTAGAAAGGAGAAGAGAAAAGCAGAACGACAAAGAAGAAGATGATGATGAAGAAGAAGTTGCAAGCAATCTTTGATTAGGATTTTTCTTCGGGGGTTAAGATGGACCAATCTGTATCTGGTAACGACTGCAAGAACAATTGTTGTATTGATAATTTAATAGTTGCTAGAAAGTCACTAAATCTTAGCTTAGAGAAATCAAGAACCCTAAGATTGGCTCTTGAAAATGCTAGACCTATGTTAAAGGAGATCAACCAAAGATTGCCTTCCTTAGAAGTTGTTGTCCGCCCGATTCATGCCGACAATGATGCACTTGTTGCTATCGGGAGGCATATTAATCGAGTTGTGGGCCCTGTTGTGACAATGCTTGAAGTTTTTGATGTCATTCATGGACTTGAAAACTCCTTGCTATCAGATCCCATGAATGATCTTCCTGGGTATTTATCAGTGTTGAAATGCCTCAAAGTGGCATTAAGGTTTCTGAGTGATAATTACGGATTGACAATTCAATGGTTGGAAGATATAATTGAGTATTTGGAGGATAACAGAGTTGCTGATGGAATGTACCTGTCGAATTTGAAGACATCGCTCAAGGGAGTTGCAACATGATGGGAAGAGAGTACATCTTAATGGGGGCCTTTTGGATGTTGCATTGGGTAAACTAGAAAATGAGTTTAGACGACTATTGATGGAGCATAGTGTGCCACTCCCAATGTCGTCATCGTCACTAGGCGAATAGGCATGCATTGCACCATTGCCCTTACCTCTGACTGTTATCCAGAAGTTACAAGCGTCCAGTTCTTCTTCTTCTTTCATAAAATAAAAATAAAAATTTATTCTCATCCCGACTGGATATCTAATTTGGCATTTAAAACCCATTTGGATTGCCACGTAGGACTACCGTTAGGGAGGTAATGAAGCTTAATGACAGAGTGACCACTTCATAACAAAACAATAATGTAAGTGACTAAAATGTAACATTTAAACAAAAGTGCCTAAAATGTAATTTGATACAAATAAAAGTGACTAAAATGTAACATTTCAAACAAAAGTGACTAAAATGTAATTTGATACAAATAAAAGTGACTATTTTTGTAGTTAACCCTTTTTTAAAATATAATTTTTATATTTCTTTTACAAATTTTAAAAATAATTTTAAAAAATTAAGATATTCTTTTTTATAGCTTAAAAAAAACCCTATGTTATTAATATAAACCTTGAAAATTAGATGTTTAAATTCAATTGTTTGATTTTTTTTTTTTGTACTTTTTTCTTACATAGACCATCATATCAAAATCACAATGGTTGATTCAAGAGTTACTAATAACCACATCAACACATTAATGCTCAATAATAGAAAACATTAGTGAAAGGTCTTAATTGATATATTTTTTATATCTAAAGCTTAAAGTATTGCCTTTTACACTGAAAATTTTTTTATTATTTTTCTCAAAAAAATACAAGGGTGTTTTTAACATCTAAGCTTAAAATATTTGTTTAATTCATGCAACACCCCAAATCTCAACCCAGATACCTAACCCTTACGCTTGTTATGACCTTCATTTCGATATCAACGCACCTTTTTTATTGGCCTTTCCCACGCTCATCGATCTTCATGCTTAATTGGGTTTATTGAGGGCAACCTTTTAGGCATTGATGACATTCTGGATTTGGAATAATGTTATAGGGCATTGGATTCACTTCCAAAATCTTAAGCTTTTTGACCTATAACTCAGTGGGGGTACAAATGAATTTTTTTGCGAAAACGATGTTACAAAAAATTAATTTTTTAAGATATAAAGTAAGATTTGTGGTTTTTGTAAAATATTGACATCGACTATAAATAAATAAAGTTATTCTTTTATAGTAGATACAATCACTTTTAAATATCTTATTAATTCGGTAGTTCATGAAAAACTTTGATATGCATTTAAATGGATATTGTTATAGTCTTGTTGATACTAATCTTCAACAAAGAGGAGATACGAAAGAGATGATGGTGATGGCAAGGAGGTCGGTTCAACTATTACTGGTGGAGTAGGAGGAGTAGGAAGGAAGGAGAAAGGAGATAAGTAGAGGAATTGTGGAGTGCTAGGGTATGTGGTTTAATGGAGTAAAACGAGAGGAAAAGAGAGATCCCCCAACTCATCATGGATTGAAGTATATAAAAGGGGAAGGTCCTCTTGCCTAATAGTGCCACGTCACCGACAGCATGGATGGTGGCCTACCTTTGTGGTCGGCCAGGTGGTAGGTTCATTATATGTCAGACAGTCCGCTAAAAATGGATGGTTTGATGGATGGTCCATCGAGTGGCTGAAGACAAGTGGTCTCCCTATGGGTAACATGAGGCACGTGGTGGTTGGTCATTGGGTGACTAGTTGAATGGTACCAAAAAGAGTCATAAAAGATTTGTAAAAATAATAAAAATAAATAATATAGAAAATATGCAATATGTATATATATTTTTAGATTTGTAAAAATATATACATATTTGAAAAATATTATACCCCTGAATGGAATTTGAATAGCAAAATCAAATTCCTTGTTGAAATTCTTTGCAATTTTAAAATTTTCCATCATTTTCACTAAAATAACTAACTTCATTTTTGAAAAATTAAAAATATTAATAAAAATAAAATTCCTCCTTCAAATCTTTCCAACACATTCTTAATTAAAACTAATTGATATCTATATTATATATTTTTTATATTCCTCACTTTTAAATCATTATTCAATTTTTATAATAAAATTTAAGTCATGAAATTTCAATATCTATTTTTTTAAAAATATTTATCTGAATAAAATAAATAAATAAAAAATATTAATGTTTTGAAAGGGGTTAGTATTTGATCTACTGATATAATATACTCTTTTTTTTATTTTACAAAGCAACCTTAAAAAATTGTCACATGTTTTTTTTTTAAATATTCATTTTTTTTAATATTTTATTATAATTCTATAGACATATGTCAACCATTTAACACTACGTGTGGAATCTAAAAACTCTAATGACAATGTACCAAATTTTATAAGTAAATTTCTAACATTAGATTATGACACACTTACTATGTAGGTGCAAAATTTATGTACCAAATCTATAAAAAAAATTTGAAATAAAAATCAAAGGTGATTTTGATTGAAATGGTAAAAATCGAAGGAAAGAAGATTTTGGAATATCGGATTGAAATCCTGTCATGTAAATATATATTTTTAAATTGTATGCAAACAACAAAAAATACCCTTAAAATATATATATATTTTTTGTTTTATAAAAATATTTGTTGTTTTAAATAATAATATAAATTACATATTCCTTATTTATATATTTATTAACTATATTCTATGAATCTTAGTTTTTGAATCTCAGTTATGAAAATTCTAAACTCTATCAATAAGTGTTATGCGTAGCAATAGAACGTATATTTTTAAGAAAAGAACGATATTATTAGAAGGAACAAACACGGATATTAAACATAAATCATAAATTGAATAAGAAAAAAAACCAAAAATTTTGAACTCAACAAGTAATTTCCTATAGGGATAAATAAAGAATGTGCCATTGGTGGTCCATCATGAAAGAGTCACTTCTCTTGACTATCTTATTTTAGAAATTAAATATGAAACACTAACGTTGAACACAAGGTTTTTCATAATGAGAGAAAAACATTTAACACAGGGTCTGAAAAAGAATATATTAAGAAACAAATGAACTTTCTCAATTCTTTGAGAAAAACAAAATTAAAAAAATGAACTTTCTCAATTCTTCGAGAACAAAAAGATTAAAAAAATTTAATGCTGACCGATTAAGTTTTAATTTAATTGATATGAGTATTATTATTAAAGTAAAAAAATGTAGATTTGAGTGCGTTGAAATATATCATTTAATATATAAGTCTCGTTTATAGTTAAAAAAAGAAAAAAAGGTATATGTAAATAAAAAATATGATTAACAGAATCAATATACCCCTGTGAAATAATTAGTATTTAATGTTTCAAATAATAAAATATTACCCCTATCATCCATCTCAAGATTCTCAACTGTATTTTGTTTCTGGGTGTTCTTTGAGCTTCTTTTACATGGAATCGCCCTTCTCTCAATCCATTAAGGCCGCAAAAAGCGAAAGATTTTTCCTTTAATCGCCCTCTCCCTTTCTATTCATAAAGCACCTTTAATTCAATGGTGGCTCTTCACTTTACCCCCCAACCCTTCCCGATTTCCACCTCCCTTTACCTCTTCTCTATTTGTTTCTTTTCTTCTTTTTCTTTCTCCTTGATCTCTTTTTCATCACCTGCATTCTCTCGCTAGCCTTATCTTTATAATCCCTTTCGCCCTTTTGAAATTTGGGTTTTCAATTCGGTAGCCTAAATCCACAGAGCGAGAGAAAGAAAAGTTTTTTGTTTTTTTCTTTTTTCTAATAAAAAAGCTAAGCTCTGGCAATGGAAGAGCCAGGGCAATTAAAAAGGGCATTACTTGATGCTAGTGCAGGCGCCATTGCTGGTGGCATTTCCCGGACGGTTACTTCTCCTCTTGATGTTATTAAGATAAGATTCCAGGTCAAACCAATTTCTTTGTTAATATGAGGAGAATTAGAATTATTGTATCTGTTCTTATATTTATGAAATTATTTTTGGGTTTTTTATTTTCTATTGAATTATACTGTTTTTTAGGCTTTGCTTGGTATGAATGATAGATAGAGTTCAAGGATCAAAAACCTTGTCAACCTAATTGTTAGGGTTCATATTAGTTTTTTATGTTGTAGCTTAACAAGTTTCCGAATCCTTGCTACCAAGCAAAATCTTAGGGAATAAGTTGTTAGAGACCTGGTAGAGTGTTAGTGAATTCAAATGAGTTTAGCTTGTAATGTTGCATTTCAAAATACACGCTTCAATTAGTTGATTAAGTAACAATTCTGGTAATAAACATAGTATGTGATTGAGATAACTATACATATATGTATATACACAGTGAAATCGGCCTTGAAACACTGACTGCATAATGTTCATATTTAGCCTACAAATTCACTCCATTGGGTGTCACAACAGCGACAAAACTAAGCTTTTCTTGGACCTTCCCACGCTGGTTGTGTGAATTATATTGTGTAATCATGTGATACGTGAGAACATATATACATACATACATATAATATTGTCAAGATTCGCTACTCATTGGAGAGTTTTGTCTCCTTTTTCCATGTTTAATTATCTTGGTCATGTTCTCATCATTTTAGCCACCTTGTATGACATACAAGCTCCATCTTGTTCCATATGCACTCATTTATAGAATTTTAATCTCAGCCTTGGCCATGTGTTTCAGTATATATTAATGCTTTGAATTTTTTTTCACTATACTGATAGGTTCAATTGGAGCCAACAGCTTCTTGGGCTTTGATTCGGAGAGATCTTTCCGGATCATCAAAATACACTGGAATGTTTCAAGCAACAAAGGAGATATTCAGGGAAGAGGGTTTACCGGTATGAAGGCCACTTTCTTGTGAACTTGTATGTTTGTTTCCTCTTCTATTTCACCGGTTATGTTTGTGAATGGTCCATATAGAGTGCTTATTAATTTCTGTATTTAGCCACATTGTTAGGTAGCCTTTTCTTTTCTGATTGCGGAGTTGCTGCTTCTTTTTTTTCCCTTTCACTGTGCTTGTTTATTGCAGGGTTTTTGGCGTGGTAATGTCCCAGCTTTACTTATGGTTATGCCATATACTGCCATACAATTTGCAGTTCTACACAAATTGAAAACATTTGTTTCTGGTTCTTCCAAGACAGGTAATTTACATTGCACAGTGCCTTTTCCTATGCTCTGATCAAAAGTAAAAAGTTTTAGGTTATGCTATATATTGAAAGTAATCTTGTATGTACAGATAGTTAATATAGAAGCATACAAATCCTTTGTCCTTGATGTCCACCATTTTATATGATATATTGGAATATTTGGCTTTATTGTTTTTGATGATAGCCTTATGTTGTTTCTTACATTTTGATTTGTCGTCCCCTTGTTTTGTGATGGTGCAGCTGATCACATTAATTTAAGCCCCTACCTTTCTTACATCAGCGGTGCCTTAGCAGGGTGTGCAGCTACTCTTGGATCTTATCCTTTTGATCTTCTGCGGACTATATTAGCTTCACAAGGTGAACCTAAGGTATTAAATTTGACTTATGGTGTGATGTTATTTTCTGCTTGGTTAACATTTCAGTCGTGTGAAGGGAATATATTTTTGATTCCTTATAGGATTATGAGTTCATAACCTTTTTGGACAAAAAATTATAGTTGTATCACTTGTAAACTGAGGTGCAAAAATTTCTAGCATGCAAACACCCGATGCATCCTCATATATATTACTGCAAAAGCTTTAATTTCTTCAAAGTAGCTCATTTATTTTGTATCTCTTACATGTAGATTTATCCCAACATGAGATCAGCAACTTTTGATATACTTAGAACTCGTGGCTTCAGAGGATTGTATGCTGGGTTGTCACCAACACTGGTTGAGATCATTCCTTATGCTGGCTTGCAATTTGGAACATATGATACGTTTAAGCGTTGGTGCATGGTGAGGCTTTTGTTCTTTAATACTTTAAAAGGATCTTTTCCTATAAATGGTTGGTATAAACAATTCATGTATTCTGCCATCTCTTTGCTGTTTAGAAACATGGGAATTGGCTGTTATTTCTTGAAGTTGTTTAGTTGCCTTTTAATGTTAAATATATATACACACAATGATGCATACGGTAAATAACGCATTTTTGGTGATTCTAATATTATTGTTTCTCACAAGCTATGAAATTCATAAAGTGTTAGTTTAGCACTTATTGTGATGCTGGTTAAATTTTAAGAGTATATTTCATTTCTTGAATATATTGAAAATTTGATTTGCTCTTGGTGTGTTCTTATTTGTGGTTTGAATGGTTGAATAAGTATTTTCTAAAAAACTCTTTCTGATGTTGTTTTGGTTTTTATGTCTTCATCTTAGGCTTGGAACAACTTGAGATCTTCCAGTATAAGCTCAACCACGGGTGATAGCCTTTCAAGTTTTCAACTTTTCATTTGTGGCCTAGCAGCTGGCACATGTGCAAAACTCGTATGTCATCCGCTTGATGTAGTCAAGAAAAGATTCCAGGTGAGATCTTATACTGTAGCATTAAGCAATCTGTGAATGTTAGATAACCGTCTATTTTCTGTTAGATCCCGTATCCAAGGTGTTGCATATCTTTGCACATTTCTTTTAAAATAATGGTAACACCTCAAGCAACTTCATTATTATTGGTCGGTTGCAGATTGAAGGACTACAGCGGCACCCAAAGTACGGTGCTCGAGTAGAACAGCGTGCTTATAGGAACTTGTTTGATGCCTTACATCGGATTTTGAAGTCAGAGGGTTGGCATGGTCTTTATAAGGGAATTGTTCCATCAACAATCAAAGCTGCACCAGCTGGTGCTGTAACATTTGTGGCTTACGAGTTTACATCAGATTGGTTAGAGTCCATTTTTACTTCAACCTAACCCAGATTTCCATTTTTATTTTCCTTCTCATCTATTACATAATTCATTCTTTTCCCTGGATTTTTGAAAGGCCCTCTTAGAATAAGGGGAAAAAAGAGAGGGAAGGGAGGTATCCTGTTATTACATTCAATTTTGTCATCATTCATAAGCATTGAGTACGTATGATTTAGAGTATAAAATTCAGTGGTGAAATCAATATGTAGAGTTGCTTCTTATTCCTCTGTTTGAACCTCAAGGAAATGCTATTGCAAAGCCTATATTGCCATGGTGACTGATTTATATGATAATTTAAATCAAACAGTAACTCTGGTTCGTAACAACACCTACTCTTGCATTATTTTTTTTCCTTTCAAAAAAGACTAGACATAAAAAATTCATCATACAATATATTTATCATAGTGAACATCACAACCATTCTAAATTGTTCCCCTCTACATGCAGAGGAATATAAACCACTTTGTCAAATGATAAAACTTCAAAATTTTCTCCTGAAATGTACCGGCACTTTATTCAACAGAAAACCCAAATTTGTAGTTTCAAAAGAAATGGAAGTCAGTAGTGGTCTCTATTAGTGTTTTTCCGGTTTAGTGTTGTCCTCTGGGGGAATGGATATGAATTGCAGGATCGTTTGGACCTGAGCAACATCCAGTTTGAACTTCTCCGCAATCTGGTTAACATCCATAGGACCTTCATGATCATCGGCCTTGCCCTGATGTAAAAGCATGATGTGACGTAGCTGTTTCACATTCAAGGTTCCCGGAGGTGCAGGCCTTTCTTCATATCTTCCTGACTCAACCGTTGTGTTCCGCAATTTTGGCAAAGGCCTGCTAGGATTTTCAGCCACAAAAGCCTGTAGTAGTCGGTATTTAATTAGTAACCAACATTAAAAGAACGCTATATCATAGCATAAATATCTCTCTCCATCACCATTAACAGAAAGGAACAATGTAACTAAAACCAAAACTGTAAGAGAAAAAATGAACAATAAACAAACTGACAACATCCGCCAATACCAGGTGAAAGCATTTTACTAAATTCTTTACATTAGCTACTCATCGCTCCATTTAAATGAATATCGTAAGTCTACCAGATCCAGTAAACAAGCGGCAAAACCTCTGCTCCCTTATCAGTGGAGGTCTAAAGTTTATCAAAACCCCCAAAATTTGTTCTCATAGAAATGGCACTAGAAGTTGAATAAACACAAAGGCAGAGAGTTTAAACAGTATAAGAGGGGTAAAAGACCTAGAGGAGAAACATAGGGTCTACACATTCTTAAATCGAAAAAAGAAAAAAAAGTCATTTGCTATCTTAGTCAAGTGAGAGGGGAAGAATATGAATTTTGCTCAAGATTGGAGCTAAACCAACCGCTCTTTTAACGTGAACTTGCATTCTGGCACTTATCACTTCAAAAGAACCTACACAGTTGAGTGAGCAAATTCATCCTAAAAAGTGTTACCAATTCCTTGCCATCCAGAGTAGCCATTCCGAGGGGAGAGTTCAGAATGACTGTTCCATGTTTTTCGAGATTTTAACTAAAATGGCTATTCTAAGGAACAGCCAGTCAATGAATCAAATTTCTAAACTTCAAAAATGCCCTAAAAAATTGTTCAGTGGTTCAATTCCTAGTACAAGTAGTTCCCTAGTTTAACATCTGGATGTCTTTACTTCCCATTTCCTTCAAGGAGAAACCTTGCAAAAAAAAACATTCCTAAGGGTCTAAGGCATTGTTTTGATTCTATTGAACACCATTATAGCTATAAATCCCATTCATTAATTAACTGTTATTAGTTAAAATAAAACCAAACTAAAAAGAACACAACTTTAATGAACTGACCTCACCCATCTCAAGTTTGCCACCAGGCTTAGCTGAAATCCTACCGACCATTTGACTTAGCATTGCATCATACTTGGGATCTCTTTCTTCCAATACATTCTCAGGATTGCTTCTTGCAACACTTGCTTTAAACCCAAAAGTTCAATTCAATCACCCGTCAAAAACAGGAAAAAAAACTCAAAAACAAAATTCAAACTTCCATTTTATTTGAATGGGGGAAACGAATTACCATGATCAAGATTTTCATGCTGTGAAACTCTGGATATCTTCTGTTCATCGGTGGGACCCAAAGGTCTTCTTGGTTTTGTGGGTTGAGATTGGTCCATCGATCGAAGCCTACCAGTCGCTCGGCGAAATGCCTGACCCATCACTCTCGCTTATTTCTCCGTCTTTTCGTAAAAAGCCTTCTACTTTCCGGCATAAAAGAAAAGACCCAGATTGTTTATTTGACTCTAAATCAGTTGTTCCCGAACTGTACGGTCATTAAAACCGTAATAAGGAGCTTTCTGGGTTTTATGCTTTGGGGTTTGTCGTGAGAGAAAGCGATCGGAGGAGCGAGAGAGGGGGGGCAAAATAGTGAATCATGTGTGGAAACCACGCGCTGGTTTATTTAATACGGAAGAGTAACGGTTGATTCTGGTTTGCCACGTGGTGATTTTATTGGACACCACGTTAGTTTCATTGTGGCCTTACCTTATTTACAACGACATTATTTTTTAGAATGATTTATGAAAAAATGTGTTTTAATAATTATTATTATAATAATTATTTTAAATTGATTGTTATTTAATTAGTGTTATAATTATATACTAATTAAATTATAATTCATCATTATAAATAACCTTCAACATTTAAGTATTTTCATACAATAATATCAAAATAATTTCATTTTTATTTATGCAACTTCACAAGTATGGTGCGATGTTTAAAAATCGAAGAAAAAGAATATTTTAATGCTAAATTTTATTTCTCAACTTTATTTTTTTTATCAATGTATAATATAAAGACTAAAAAAATATATGTATGCAGTATGTTCTTTTTTTTAATATTATTCATGTGTCATGTTATTATTTATTGATGATGCATGAGATTTATGCACTGACGGTGCATCAAATATTATTCTTACTTTTAAAAGTAACAGAAAGATTAATTACAAATTCAGAAAAAAAAATTAATCTTCACGAATCATAAAACAAACCTAAAGAACACACTGATTACACCAAAAAAATAATTGATCAAATTATTAGTTGTTTTTGGTTGGATCATCAGACGAGTACTCGTAAACTACACCTTTGCAGATGGAAAAAGGTTATGCTCTCTTATACCTACTAGAGTTTTGTTGAGAACTCCGGCAGCAGTGAAGAACTGGTGTGCGAAAGTGAAAGAAGAAGAAATTTACAGAAATCTGTTTTTGATTAATGAAAACTTGTATTATAAAATTACAACTGATATGTATTTATATATTAACTAACTATCAATTATCTCTTCAACACTCCCCCTCAAGTTGGAGGGTGGTAGAGATCTTTGACCCCTAGCTTGGATATCAAATATTCATGGTACTAGACTCCAAGCTCCTTAGTCATCACATCTGCAAGTTGTTCATTAGTGCACACATGCTATGTTTGTATCAGTCCATCTCGTATTTTTTTCCCTTACAAATTGACAATCAATTTCTCTGTGTTTGGTTCGCTCATGGAATACAGGATTTGCTGCAATCTGGAGCGCTGCTTGACTGTCAAAAAGTAACAACGTTGGATCAAGTTTATTAAGACATATTTCTTTTAACAAGCCATCCAACCATACTATTTCTGTAACTGTCGATGCCATGCTTTTATACTTAGCTTCAACTGATGAATGTGAGACCGTATCTTGCTTCTTTGACTTCCAAAAGATGAGAGAATCTTCGAGTTTGATGCAGAACCCAGTGATGGACCTTCTAGACATGAGGAACACGACCTAATCCGAATTGCAATAGGCAACAAGCTGTGAATTTTTTGATGCAGCCAACAAAGTCCCTTAGTTAGGGTCCTTCTTTATGTATCGAACAATTCGAAATGCTGCTTCAAAATGGAACTTCTTTGGTTTTCGCATAAACTGCCTCAAATGTTGAACTGCACATGATATGTCTGGCCATGTATTTGTTAAATACAACAACCGACCCATGAGTGTTTGATATGTTGACACATTTGAAATTAGTTCATCGTTACAATTTCCTAATTAAATGTACAAATTCATCATACTCAGCTGTGATTTTGCTCAAGAGGTGTGTTGGTTGTTTTTGCCTCACCTAACCAAACTTCTACTATTAGCTCCAACACATATTTCTTTTGGTTCAAAACAATTTCCTTGCTTGATCGTGCCACCTCTATACCAAGGAAGTATTTCAACTCACTCAAATCATTCATTTTAAAATTCTGATAGTATTTAATATTAATATTAGATATTTAATTTAATTTAATATTTATCTAGATAATATTTTATTAATTTAATATTAATGTGATTAATTCTAATCCTAATTAAACTCTCTCTAAACTCTGCCTATATAAAGAGAGCATGGGTTATTATTCTCGTACACTTGAATTTAAAAAAAGTTGTAGAGAGAAAATTCTCTAAAAAAATTATTTCAGAAAATTTCTAGAAATATTCTTGTTATTTACAACTTGACCCCAGAATTTTAAAGAAATTATAATATTGCCCTGCTAGTAATTTTGTGAAAAATTTTCTAATTCGAAGCGTGCCCACACTTGGCGGACGTGAGCTTGAGGATAGCGGAGAAGACTACTCGGTCGAAGCATTCATCCTAGACGAATCATAAAGATACGATTTTGATTAAGTGTTTATTACTTTAGATAACACAACCAAGTTCTTGCTTTTGAAAAAAAAAAGTAAAACTTTGGTTTTCCCTTAAAACTATTTTTTGTTCTGTTTTTCGAATCCGATTTTTCAAGAATCATCCTTGCCTGACTTACAGCAGCTTCAAATAAAGATTCTTTATTCAATAGATTCAGAATTTGTTGATATTGTGCTTGTGTAACCAAGGGTGCTTAAGGGTTATTGGATGCACCAATGTCACCAACCGTATCAACATAATCAATCACCACAACATTATTCACCACAGATCTAGTTGAAGCCTTCCTTTTAGTGAACTTAAAATTAGGGGGTACCCAATTAACCTATAATAATTCTCCCTCTTATGCCTCTTGATTTTACAATGATCACATACACCATTGAACCTCTTCTTCTGAACCACATTAGCAAAATACACGGAAGTTGGATCGGGAATGACAAGCCCTGAAGCATGCTACCTTTGAGACTCTTTTTGCACCAACATAGAGTATGCTTGATTTATACAAGGCAATGGATTCATTAGTGAAATTTGAGTATGAACTGCATTATAGGTTTCATTTAAGCCCATCAAGAACTCAAATAGACGTTGTTGAGTAACATGTTGAGTATTTTGTTTTGATTATTCACAGCCACAAGAAGAGAAAGGCACAAGAGCATCATACCCATCTCGAAGCAAGCATAACTTAGTGAAATACACACACTGAAGCGGTTCCTAAAAGGTAAGAAGTGATCTCCTGATGGAGAAAATAGACTTGAGATCCATCAACTTTATTAAAACAGTCATCAAGATCTTTCCAAACAACTGTTGCAGTAGAAGCAAAAACTATCCCTGTTAAAAGTTCATTGCTAACTGTGTTCAAGATCCACGACAAAACTATGACATTACAATGTTCCTATTGGGAATACAAATCCTTTATTGGGAATACAAATCCTTTATTATTGATTCTTACATGTCTCATCCACAAATCCTAACTTGTTTTTTTGCCAATAACGCAATTTACATAGATCGGGGTCCAAATATTATAGTTTTCAATCTTAAGAAGTTGATAAGAAACGAGTAATGCACGTGGAGTATCAGATGGTTGCAAGTATAGAGGGTGATTGAAACCAACTGAAAGATCAGAAGAATTAACAATTGCACCGAATCACGAAGAGAAAACAAAGAATGAGCAGAAAAACAGAACAGTGTTAGGCAAACCACAATCAACTATCCACAAGTGAGAAGCGAGTGATAAAGAAACACATGGACTAGGACGGCCGAAATGAGTCGATTGAGGGTTACTCTCAGGGGTGAAGGCAGGAATTTTTTTTAGGGGGGATCGAAAGTAAATTTTAATTTGTATGATAGTAAAATTGCAATTTCACTATTTGAGTAGCCTATATCTTTATAATTTTTAAAGGATTAAATTAAAATTTTATCATTTTTAGGGGGCAAAGTACAATTTTACCTTTACTAATTTAAAATTTTTAAAAAATTAAAGGACCTAAATAAAAAAATTCCTATTTTAGGGGGGTCGGGCCCCTGCTAGCCCCCCTGGTTGCTTTGATATCATGTTGATAACTCTGGCAACAGTAAAGAATTGGCGTGAGAAGGTGAAAAAAGAAGAAATTTACAGAAATCAATTTCTGATTAATGAAAAAATGTAATTATATATTAACTATCAACTCCTAACTAACTAATTGTTTCTGTTACTTTACTAACTATCGATTATCTCTTCAACAAGTTTCAGGTAGGGAATAATTTTAACTCATTAATTAAAAGAGATATTAGCAGTTCTAATCCCTTTTATTTGTCAAGTATCCAATTTAAGTTGTTTTTAACATTCACTCTAAATTGGGACATTCCACATGGATTTAGTCAATGCCGCTTTACTTCTTGTGCAAGTAATGCCAAACAGCGGGTATAAAGAGTAAAGACCACTTCCTTTAGTTGGTCATAATTCATAAACCATCAGCCTTATTCAGTATTTCTTTTTGCTATGCAATTGATTCATGTACCACTAATAACTCGCCAATAATCTCTTGGTTTAGTAATAAAAATAGTATGTTGTAAGCATAAAAATACGGGTATCTCCTTCTCCAATCACTACTAACACACACGCACACGTGACAATTATATTATTTATCTCCACTTTTGTTTTATTTTAAAAATAGATTATACTTTTAAAATTATAATACAATTTTTGAATAATATTAATAATTTATAATTTAAAGTATTTAAAATTTCACACTCTGCCATGGCTCTTAGAAATAGGATAACCGGTTGCCCTAAAAAAAGCCGCCTTCTGTATTGATGATAAAGAAAGGATATTTATAGATTTATTTGTTTTCTTTTCCAATTTAGTCCTATCTTATATTTAAAGGTACTCAACATTCCTAAATCACAATTTAAGCCCTCATAGTTTTCAACCTTTCAAAAATTAAGAATTTCCTTTATTAAAAATTACAAAATTAGACCCTGTCATTTTAATTTTTTCTAAAAAATCACCTTTCAGTCAAAAATCAAATAAATTATTTAAGTAACTTTAAATTTGATTTTTTTGAAATAATTATCAAAGAAGAATAAATTTATTATTGGTATGTCCTGAAATCTGATTTTATAAATAAATACGATCGCATAAAATGTATTTTTAATTTTTTATTACAAAATTAACAAAAAATTATATATATTACAATTTTTTTTAAAAAATAAATAATATACACGACAAACCAATATTACATGATTTAAATTATTATTTAATAATAATAAGCCTGACTAGCATGAGTCAAGTTTCAAATAAAGATTTTGTAAATTCAAACCAATATGACATGATTTAAATTATTATTTAATAATTTTACAAATTGAATTTTAATTATAAAAAAATAAAAATATTTATAATATTTTATTTTCAACATTAATGTAAAATTGCAAATATTACTTAAAAATTTTGTGCAACTCAAACAAGGGGTGAGAATGAGGCCTAAAGCTAGGCTTTTTATTAACGATTAATATTGGCTTTGTAAATATATCTTAAAATCCAAAGAAATTCCCCATAGTTGACCAATTCTTCAAAGACCTTGAAGTTTTCCAATATTTAATTTAATTTTTGTAAGTTAAATGGTGATGGTCAATTTCTTCAAATCTCTCCCATTCCTTTCTTTGGTTATTTGATAAATGTCTTTAATCTTATTCTTAGTGCGCTTTTGGGTGATTATATGATGTTATTTGTGAATTATATACTCCTAATCCTTTATATTCATGTTTTGATGTTTAATAGAGCATTTGAGAGCAATAGGAGTGAAAAACGGGTGAAAATTAGAACATTGGAGCAATTCGAAAGCTAAACACATATAACAGAGTTTCACATGGGCAGACCACACAACCATGTATCCAGGGGATGTCGTTTTCGTGAACCATGTGAATTGGCAATTTGAAGTGACGACTTTTAGGTTTTTTGGCTCTTTGAGAAGATATAAATAATGAAATACAAGAGGAGGATACTGACCGTCATAGGATAGCACAAAAATTATCCAAAGAACACCATTGAAGTCAATTTCCAAACAATTCTCCATCCAAATTCAAGAATCCAAATTGTATTTTTTGTTATGTTTTTTCTTGCAAGTATGAACTAATTCTCTTAATATTAAAATTTTATAAAAATCAAAACCATTGAAATTTAATATAATTTCCCATTTAATTAATTAAACCACCAAAGCCCCTAGGTTTTAGGGAAAACCTCCCATTTCATAAACACTTCAATTATAACTCTTTTTTCTTGCTCTTTTAATTGTAAAGTCGCTGCGTGCTTTTTTCTTTAATCTTGGCTGCCGGATTTTGTTTTAATACGATCATGGTATGCCATAATATCTGAATAAAAATATTACCATAGGGGAAGTTATAAATTATTTTAAAGGGTAGGTATAGAATTATAAAAGTTTTGAGGGTTAAAATATAAATTTTTTATGTACCAATTTATAATTTCATCATTTTTATGGGATTAAACATAAAATTATTCATATTTTATGAAATTAAAGTATAATTTTACTACGAACATCACTGATTAGTAAGGTGGTTGCTATGTGCTGATTCCACCGGACATCATTGATTAATAAGGTGGTTGCTATGTGCTGAATCCACCGAGTATCTGTTATTATTCCGAAGTGTTCATCGGGAAATTGACTAAGTGTAATTGAATAATGAATATAGGTGTGGAATTGAATTGAATATCGACGTAGAAATGGAAAAGTAAATTTTGAATTGAATTGTGATCGAAAGTGAAAAAGTGAAATTATGAAAGAGTACATTTAGCAACAAAACAGTTTAGACAGCAACAGTTGTGTGACTTTAAAAAATCACCAAAAATGGTGGAAATTGAATTAGAGGCTGAATAATATATGAAATTTAAGCTGAATGAGTCTATTTTCACATAAAAGAAACAAATCAAGCAAAACAGTTATATATTTTGAGATATTTGAAGTTTAGTTAGACAAATTCAGAATGAGTTTGGAATCCCCTGTTCTGATTTTGGAAAATTGTAAAAAATTGTAAAAAAATAATTATGGGATAAAGTTTATATTTTTAGAATCCTCGGTGAATCTATTTTCAAGAGAAACAAACGGAAAAAATATCCAAATTCTGTACAATGAGATAATTAATTTTTAGTGAAGAGAGGTCAGAACTGTTGAGCAGTGAAACAGGAGAAACTTTAAAGAATAAAATGTACTATTTTGCTAAACCAAAAATTCTTAAAATTTTATGGTAAGAAGATATGTGAATCTAGTTTCGGGGAAAATTAACGGTTCTTAATTTGGATCTCTGTAGCTCTAGGTAAAAATAATTTAGTGACTCTGACTCGGAGAGATAGTTTTAAGTATACATGTAAGTGAATAGTGAAACTATAGAAAATGTTATTTCTAAGAGTGTTATGTCCATTAAGGATGTGGAATGGAGAGGAGGAGGAGGAAATTTGGAAGAACATATGAATGATTTGTGTATAATTGGCCATATGCTCGATTATAATCGATAAACGATTGAAAAGAAATGATGTTTATAATTGTGCATTATTAGTTATGGTTAAAGTTCATGTGAGAAAATAAAGTTTCATAGTATGTGTATGTGGTATACTTGGTATATGATTTGGTATGTAGCAATGTCAAAAATGGTTTATGAATTAACTCATGTTGGTAAGTTTGATACATGAATAAATGTGGTGCTTATCCATGCTTATAATGCTCATACTATATGTTTATTTGGCTAGCATGTTTGGTGTGTATGCTTAGGCTTTGGCCAAGTTGTGGCTGGATTACGCCACATTAAATTTATAAAATTATGCATTGAGATGGTAAATGTCTAGATGGAAATATGCTTGTGATCGTAAAAGGGTGGTAAGGTTTAAAGTTTGTAATCTTTATTAAAATGGTTTATCATGTGGTTAGTCTTCAAAAAGACTAGCTTGCGACTATGGTTGAGTGTAATGTTTATATCTTGTGTGATATGCATAGGAAACGGGAGTGAAAAGGAAATAAAATACTAAGTTCATGCTTGAAGTGTAAAATGACGCAAAAAGGGGACATTAAGTTAAATGATAAATATGTATTAGTATTGAACCTAATGAAATTGAATTGTACGTGAATTAAATAGAAATTGCAAATGATATGATTTGAATTAAATTAATTATTATGGTATTGAAATGTATATTGGATTGAGAAATTGAATTGAATCGTGAACATGAGAATCGTGAATTAAATGAAATGGAAATGAAGTATTGAATTGCATGAATATGTATTGGGTCTCAGAAGCCCTATTTGTTACAAATATAGTATTTTGAAGTTATAACGTGAAGATGTATAAAAGCATGTTAAAAATTTAAAGAGTTTAAATTTGAATGAAATTTTATAACTTGGTTTAACATGTTTATAAGTGTATGTGTTCTAGTAATGCCTCGTACCATATTCCGGTGTCGAATAAAGGTAAGGGGTGTTACAGGTTCTGGGGAACTCGTGGTGTGTAGTGGATGAATGGGTAGGATTATTGCATTGAAACATTGAGCATGCCATGTTTGTATGTTGTATTTACTTGTCAAATTGGTTGAATTTTATAAATTGATGAATGATTGTTTGATAGATTAAATGCTTATTTTATATGGACTCACACTGGGCTTTTTAAGTTCACCCCCACTTTGCTCTTTATAGACAATCATCAAGACTAGGCTTCGATTCGGCATTTGGAGGTCTCTTTACGAAATTTTTGGCACATTATTTTTTATTAATTTTTTTATTTCGGTATTATTCTTATTTTTATTTAGGATTGTAAAGTTTATTTAAATTCGGACTATGGTATAGAACATTTTTGAACTGGTATTTTTGCATGCATGACTTTTGACGGAAACTGAACAAGTTTAGAAATTATTTTAAATATGACTTAAAATATGGGATTTTCTATGAAAATAAGACGCAACAAATATCCTACTACACAAGAGGTAAATCTAAGTTTTTAACAAGGGATTTTCCAATGCAATCAACTAAGTTTTTTTTTTTTTAAAATGGCACGACCAATAAATAAATTAAACTTAACAACGGATGGCCTAATTAACCAGAGTTTCAACAATGTTTTCTTTTCAACCATGCTAAGTTTTGAAAATTTAACGAAAAAGTGATTTTAGAATCGGATGCTTTTACTTAGCCATTTCAATGGCTAATGTTCTTTGAAATTCGGTCATAACGTTTAGGCCGAATTTAAGATGTTACCACTTACATATAGTACGAGAATAATAGCAAAATTTGATCTAACGATTTAGTTGCTACTATTTCAAAGTTTAAAAAAAATATATAGTAACTAAAATCAACTAAATTAGAGTAAAAATATTACACCCACAACTTAAGCATAATATAAGGCTAATAACAAAACTTGATCTCATAAATTTAATTTTATAATGCACAATAAACAATTACTTTTATCATTATAATCAAAACATCAATTAATTTATATATGAATTTTTAATAAACACACTTGTATTGTTGGCATTAATCCTTGTTATTTTTTTATTTATGTTTTTAATAAATTCAAATTATTTAAATATTTGTCTACATTATGTAATTGTGTATCAAACTTCCACCAGCATTTCTATAAAGCTTAATTCTAGGTATTGCTGCTTCCACTTAAGTTTTCTTCGGTCTTGGGTTATCAAGAAAGTCACTTTATCCATAAAGAAAAGGAATCACTTTGACTCTGAAAAGACTTTGAAGATTTAAATAAATTAATTTTAGAATATGCACATTTATTTGATGAACCAGTTTTAACATTTTGGGGAATCATTCAGAATGGGACAATTACATGAAAAACCCAACATCAAAACATTACTCAATGAAGAAAGTAGTGGATATTTTATAATACATAGGCACACACACACAAATATCATCCTATGGAATTAATCCACTTTTGTGTTTGTACTTAATTTATGGTTTTAATGCTAGCAAGTTTATCAAGAAAGTTGAGTGTCTTTTCTTCTGTTTCCTTTCATATATTACTATTAAATAGATCTAGATTTACTTGCAAGAATCAGATGTGTTGTCATCAACTATTATAAATGAATAAATTAATTTTTGTACATTGGATCAATGAGAAATTTAGTCTGTTTGAATAAAAATTTCATTCATTTCTACTGTTAAAAACTAGTGTGACTGACGGAATAACCAAACAATTATACATAGCGTGCCACGTGTACCTCATGCTGACATTCGTGGACTACTTTTTAACAATAAAAATGGATAAATTTTTTGATTAAATGGCTATTTACTTTTTGATCTAATGCACATAGGCTAATTTACCAATTTTTTCAGTAAAATGAGCAAAATACAATCTAACTTCTAGTACAATGGCCGAAACCACATTCCTCGCTTATGGTTCATGTCATGGTCCATTATATATATATAGGTGAGTATTTGATATATTGGTAGTGTGATTTAAAATTTCGACATGTGTCTCTTTCTTTAAAATATCTATTTTTTAAATATTCTACTATACCATTATAGGGCACTTGTGGATCCCGTAACCTTGCTTATCTAATCTAAAAACTCTATCGTCAGTGTACCAAATATCATATATATCGTCAGTGTACCAAATATCATATATTTATACGATTAATATTTTAACAATTCAAATTGTCATATTTCATACTCCATTCATGTAGATCATGCATATCAAGTTTGGTACAAATTAAAAATTTCTAACTATTTGTTTTGTGTACAAAAACTTCAACCGTTAAATATATATTAATATAAACAATATTCTAGATTGACATGATAGAGAAATTACATCGATTGAAAAATTTACAAGCATGACCAATACAAATATCTTGAAAATTTCAATGATTGAATTGCCAAAATATCAATCGTATAAAAAATTACAAAAAATATATATAAAATCACTTTAATATTACACCAATATAAATATATCTCGCCTAGAGGTGATCATGGGTTGGACTACCCGGCCCGCTCCGACGGCCCGCCCGAAAAATGGGATGGTTCGGGTAAAAATATAGGCCCGAAATATGGGTTTGGGCAAAAAAATGAGGCCCGCTTGTCTCGGGTAAAACTTTTTTGGTGTTGTAATATGCTATTTTCTTTTTAAAATATGCTATTTTGGTGTTGTAAAATTTAATATGAGCCGGGCTCGGGCTTAAACAAATTTTTAAGCTCATATTTCGGATCGGGCCCGTGCCTAAAAAATGAGCCTAAAATTTTATCTGGATCCAGCCCGAACCCGGCCCGGACATAATCACCTCTAAATTCTCGCCCCATATGAACGCACAAGTATATCACCTTAAACAAATGAAACAGTGTAGGATAATTCATTCTCCCACACCGTATAAAAATTAGAATTGTACGGACAGCACATAAATATTTTACATTAAATGAGAATTATTTCATATATGGGTATAATTTTTTTTTAATTTCACTTAAAAATCAGCCATGTGTTTTTTAATTGATATTTTTAAAAAATCAAACTAAATAAAGGAGACAAATAACATGTTGTTAATCTCAGTAATTGAATCTGAAAAACTCAATAATTAATATATATCAAATAGTTATGCTATATATTATAATAATAGGATAATGGAAGTAAGATCTCTTCAACTTCAGACAACTTCATTAAATTAAGGAACAAAAGAAACACTACATGTTAATGCTGTCGTACTGAATGATGTAATCTTTGAGCAATATCTTAAAATTTATTTTTTATTATTATTTTCAAGAATTTAAAATTATTTATCACAGTAATTTCGTCTTCAAAATTTGATTTAAATCCATTGATTGAATAAAAAAAACCCCACTGTTAACTCACTTCGTATTTTTAATTTTTAATTTATTTTTCAAATAAAAAGGTTTGATCGAATCCACTCTCAAAACCTTATGTTTTGATTAGTATAATCTCCAATTCTCCACCTCTTAAACTTTATTATTAGTATGCTGTATGCTTACTCTAAGCCCATTGGTTCAACATTAAAGCTAATTAAAGTTGATAAAAAGAAAATAAATTTTAAAAAAAAAATGAGTCATTTACCTGTCTCCATCTGCATCCAATAATGATATATAATTTATGTTGCATGCCGATGAATCTAAATTACTTGGAAAGTATATACGATCAGGCCTCGCTGTCACCACTGGTGGACCTAGTCAACTTACATTACAACACATTGACATCAAAGCAACATTTACCCCTGAATTTCACAATTTTTTCTGTTTATATTAATTCCCAAATTAAACAACTTTTTTCAATACCACCAACGATTTCTTCAAGGACCGAGTTTGGAAAGTAATGTAGACCAAAAAAAGTTAAAAGGACCAAAGTGTAAAATTTTGTCAAATTTAGAGACCAAGTATTCCTTTATCCTTTATACAAAATTCACCATTGAATTGATAAGGGTTGAATTTAGGGGGAAATATTATATGAAACAATGACAACACGTCATTTGTATCCTTTTTTTTTCAATAGTTTAAAAAAAATCAAATGAAAATGAAAATCCTGAAATTCAAGATGAAATTGTTGATGTGGCATTAAACTATTAAAAAGGAATAATATCAATGTTTCATACAATCCCTTCTCTTAATTTAGTTAGTTTAAAAATGTCTATATTATATATTAAATAGGTAATTAAATTGGTGACGCCTCTCAATTTTGTTTCAACTCAGTTATGAAATTACTAAATATTCAATCGTTTTACAAAATAATAAGTATGCTTTGAGGGATTTTTTTTTGTCTTTTTAATATATACATAATGGGATTTGGATCCAATACCCCATAAATTTTAATATTTTAGCTTTATAATTCCAATTAAAGCTTCATTTGTATTTTATGTAAAAAAATTTGTAATATAATTTTTTTACCCACACAATGGACGTGCCATTACCTAGTATATATATATATACACTTATCAATATGATTTATTGAGTTGATGTCATGAGTCAACCAAGCACCAACTGATCAGTTATGAAATTACTAAAATATTTTTATATACAAATTCAATTGTATTTTTATGAGTGTGTTTTGTCTTTCTTATATAATAAGCCAATGAAAAATTGATCTCAATGAGATACAAATTCTGAACATTATACATGATAAATAATTAATTTTACCATTATGTGAATTTTTATAAATATATTTGTTATATTTGTTACATTTCTTTCACTTAAATTGTGGGTGTGCTATAAATCTAAAATATATATTATTGTTTTTTTTTACACCAAGTTATAACATGTTTTAAAAAAATAAATCACTTTGAAATACTTGATGAGTTTAATGAAAAAACACATTTTGAAAAATAAAAGGACTTAGAAATAATCAAATTATAATAAAGGGACTAAATCCACTAAAAAGACATAAAACAAGGACTTCCTATAAAATGTGACGGAAATCAAATAGACATCCAATAGTTTGAGACTTGGTCCCAGTGTCCCATCATTGATGCCCACTTGATGATCAGCTTCATCACATCTCACATCCAATATCCAAAAGACATAAATGCTTCATCACATCTCACATCCAATATCCAAAAGACATAAATCTCTTCATATTTATATATATATACACACATGTACAAATGTATGTATGTAAGTAATTTGCAGAACTAACCTTTTGACCTTTTGATCAACAGTTAGGTTCTTTGCGAAGGGTGGGTATTATCCAAAAATGGCCGAAAACATTGGAACATCAAATGATGGAGGTGGCGATGGCTACGGCTTTAAAGAGCAGGACCATTTACTCCCCATAGCCAACGTTGGTCGAATAATGAAACAAATCCTTCCCCCAAACGCCAAAATCTCCAAAGAAGCTAAAGAAACCATGCAAGAATGCGTATCGGAGTTCATCAGCTTCGTCACCGGCGAAGCATCGGAGAAATGCAGGAAAGAGAGGCGAAAGACCGTTAATGGAGACGATATTTGTTGGGCTTTGGCGACGCTAGGTTTCGACAACTATGCGGTGCCGTTGAAACGGTACTTGTACAAGTTTAGGGAATTTGAAGGGGACAAAGCAGCGAATCAAGTGAAGGTTAGTATTAGCAACAGCAAGGATGATGATGATGATGAAGCTCAAAAACAACAACAACAATCTCCATTGATGTTTCAGCATGATTGGAAGCAGTAATGATTCTAATTTTGGGGTTTTTTTAAATTGGTGTATGACCATGATTTATAACATCAGAAGATTGGATTTGGGTTGTTTCTAAAGGTAGGGTTTGTCTCGAATCCGACACAAATTTTTTATCACTTCACCTATGATTCAGTAGAATAGATCTGGGTTTGATTTCGTCTATTTTCAAATGGCTTTTATTTCATGTTTTCACACTGCTAAACAAATCAATCTTAGCTTTGGGAATATTTAGATTGATCTTCTTTTTTCTATGATTTGCATTTACAGACAACAGTGTCGGTGATGACAAGGTATGAAATATAATTTTTCAAAAATTAAAAAAAAAAAAAGGTATTTATATCCTATCCCATACTTTCACTTGAATTCGAACATACATTGCATATTATTCATCAATTTAGTGAACCTCCCCACTTATAAGGGGAAATGTCTCGAGCTATATATACTAGAACGGAATTATTTTCACTACATAAGCTGAACTTTTATAGAAAGTATCCGAATTACTCCATGTAATTAGGGTTTAAGGTTACTTTAAGGGGCACCATTTTTAGCAGACATTATATATATACATATATAGAACTGAATCATCATTTTGCTCAATGTCTGTTCAGAAACCAAGATACAAAATCAAGGACAAAGGTGAGGTAATTGATGTCATTGAATGAAATGGGGTCATTTAGGTTTTCTCATATTTGCCGTCACATTGACTTTCTAAGTCATTGCATCTCAAGTTTTAAGCTCTTAGGGTTTCCATTTTTTGTTTATATGTATAATATTAGAATATTAGAAAAAGAGAGACAAGTGGGAGACAGACCAAAAAAGGTATGTTATTTACAAATGTGTATATATATAAATAAATGAACCTCGAAAATATCCACCAATCATTTCATTTCCGTACAATAAGAATATTTGGTTGAATATTCCGTGAATCCTACCGGAAAACTACACGACACATATTTTCTTTTCAATATAACAGCAAATATCCAACACAACATATAATTTCTTTTAGAAAAAAAATTAATTGATTAATTAGAAATCAAATAAGCTAAGCTCTGTTAGTGATCTGGATAAAAACATAGTGGCCATGCAGTTGGGAAATGAGTGCATGCATGTATGCGTCCTATGTTGTGCAAATACAAGGTTGAGATTATAATGATTCGTGATAATTTGTTTGGTGGGTGGAGAGTCGTAGGTAATCGAAAGGTGGTTAGAATATGGGTTTTTCTCGAAAAATTAGGATTCAAGTTGAAGAAGAGAGATGAGTGGGAGTACCAAGAGGAGAAAAGAGATCTAGTTGTCATATTCTGAGTTTTGTGGTCTTAAAAGGAGTGTCACCGGTCATTCCCGAGATGTTCATATATCATCCCCTTATTAATTTCATACTCTTTGAAATCCAGCTAACCTATTAGTCTTATGTTCTTGTTGGTAATGGATATATATGATCTACGAGCGGTAGGAATTTTGTCCATATTAATGGAGTGATCCACCACGGTACGAGCTTGCAAGACGATTGTAGTCCATGATATTGACTAGCAAAATTGACATGATTTTCTTTTAACTTTACCTTTAGGTATAAGTTGAGAATAATTTAAAAGGAAAAAGAACCCAAGAAGGTTGGAATCTTGTAGTTGTGATCATATGATTAGTGAAGTGTTGATGCAATAATAGGTGGCCGGTGTGTCAAATATATTCTATCTTGTTTTTTGCTGTGTCAACAAATTAAAGAGAGAGAGAGAAGGTTATAACATAATTAAAGTTGTTGGTAAGTAAGGGTCATTTCCTACCATAATTATATTCTTCCAAATTTATAGAAAAATTTGTGGTTGAGACTTCGATTAATATTTATGACTAATACAACAACTGGTTGCCTTTTGGATGCTATATTTGCTCCAACTCTTCATTTTAATATTCATTATTAAAAATATGCTCAATTACATTTATATACATAAGTCAATGAAAATCTTATTAAAAAATATAGACATAGTGATTTATTTGGTCCTCTTCAATTTTACAAAAAAAATAATTTATTTTAGCTTTCTATTTAATTTTTTATTTTTTTTAATCCTTAAACTTGCATTGTTTGCCAAATCACCCCAAAATAGATTAAAAAATTAACGTTTATTAACTTTGTTGATGTGGCATCCACGTGGACATGTTAGCCTTAATTAATTTTTTAAAATATATTTATATTTTTTAATAATTTTAAAATATATTTTTATAAATTTTGATTTTTTAAAATTTTAAAAAATAATTAATTACGACATGATACTGACGTGGCGATCCATGTGTATATCACGTCAGCTAAATTAACAATCATTAAATTTTCTATCCATTTTGGAGTGATTTAACAAACAAATGTGTAAAACATATTTTAATTATTTCACAAAAATGTTTGAAACCTTAAATCCTAAAATAAAATCAATATTCCTTACACGTTCATGCTTCGATGGCATCTCCCGTTCGTACTGATCGCTGAGACTGGTGAGGGGTATTACATTTAGTGGTACCAGAGCTAAGATTTAGTCGGTTCTAGAACTAAACCGAGCATGTGAGTTAAGTCTAAGTGTACATGTCAATTTGGAGTCAAAGGTGGTGCGATCTCGAAATGATTTTTTGATAGTTTGTGACCAAATTGTTATCAATTTGGTATCAAGTCTTAGGTGACTTGATCATATGCGTATTATGGAATAGTACAGTCTAGAATGACATGAAATAGTGTCTTGATTAAAGCTTGAATCTTTCATGGCCATATTATGATGACAATGTGAAACCACTGCTAGAGGCTAGTATTGATAAATGTGTTTTTGATAACTACAAGATGCACTCATTAGTATCTTGAATAGAACTTGTATGGATTTATATAGGCAACGAGTTCGAGTACGTAGAAAGAATTAGTAATAATATGAGACCTTGCTAAGAAAGCTTCTATGTTGTCATGGAAATGTGAGGATAAAAAAGGGTAAAGAGAAAGGTGTAAGAGATGTGAAAAATAGTGGATTGATGCTATGATCCTAGTCTATGGAATAGTCTTTTGAAAACTCGAATATGTGTAGAATTTGTTTAATATGGATGAGGTGATCCTTGAAGCTTTTAAAGCTTATGATTGGGAAGATATTGATGTTTCTTCTTAGTCATATGCTACATGGTTGATTTGAGTTTGGATCATGAATGTCTAAAAGAAGATGAAGTCTGATCGCTAACAATTACCTCTAGGCTCCACTAGTGTTGCAGAGTCAATAGGACCTATAGAGAAGGTTCAAAAGATGTCACTCTAGTCCAAACCAAATAGAGATCTAAGGGTTGTTCTAAAGACATTCATTGGACCTAATGCCTCCGGGTATTCAACCTTGTTCCTAGAAAGGATTTTAGAATTAGTAATGAGAGAACATGAAAGTGACCATGCTAACAACTTTAGCAAGCTTTGAATGTCTTATAGACCTTGAAGTATGCATGAGAGATCAAAGTAATTCAGTTTGGTTAACGGTTAATGATTTCTATATTTTGGGTAATTCGAGTAATAGTAATTCGGACCATTTGAACACCCCTAAACATGGATGAAAGAAATAAAGCTTTTCTTTCTTTGCAATTTGGTCCTTTTCCATCAAAATTCATCATTTTCACCTATAAATCAAAATAATTTTCATAGCCATCAAGAGGGAAAATTGATAAGAAGACTATGGTGAACATAAATATCAAATTGGATTCTAGAATGATAGAATTGGAAGAGAGAGAAGATCAAGCTAAGGCCTGAAATCAAGAGAACAAGGTATGAATTTCGAGGTTTCATCATGTTTTTAAATTTAAAGTAAAGAATTTTCATGAAAGTTTTATATTCTTGACATGATAATGAAGAGAGAGATAGAGGAAGTGATTCAAGTGGAAAAGAAAGGAGAAAAACAAGTGACTAAAGGTTGAAGAGAGGTAAGTACCCTTGAATTTCTTGTTACCTAAAGACTAAAATGTTAAACTTTATGAAATATGTGGTAAATTAGTAAAATAAAGTGTAAAATAATTTTAATATGTGAAATAAAATATTATGATAGAAAGCTTATTTGAAGTGTGAAATAATAGTGACTTAAACATAAAGTGATGTTAAAGTGAAATTATAGTAAATAATGAATTTTTATGATACTAAGGACTAAATTGTAAATTTTATGAAATTTATAATCGAAACAAGAGAAGTGAAGTTGTGAAACCTTATACTCGACCTAGTTGGCAAATCTGAATATAAAATGCCACATTTCATTGTCGAAACAACCTGCTTTCTATCTCACTTTATCGAAATGGAAGCGTAGTGGTAAAATTATTTTATTAAAAATTTCAGCAATATTTCTGCTTATTTTACGTACAAAAAAATTTAAATTTCACAATATATCCATATTATAATCATCTCCCAAATCAATTTTCAGCACTTCGATATTCCGAAACATACCACAAACTAAGCATATCACACTAAAACCATTTAATTGACTAATAACATTATGATTATTACAACCAAAAGCTAAATCTTTCATGTCACATATACATAACTATAGCCAAATGACTCTACTAAAAAAACTAATTACATGCCAACTTGAAACAAAATAAAATATATGAACTTTGTTGAGTCCGGGATTTGTCAGTTGGATGTTGACGACTCTAAGTACAAGATCTCAAAATACACCTAACCTACATATGAAAACAAGATCATTCAGTGAGTAATAATTCCAATGGTATTACTATAACTCACTCAATATAGCATGAAATTTAGATGATTGGGCTCTGTTTATTTGTTTCCTCCTTAAACCAATTCAAGTATATTCATATCAAAGTTTATCTAACACATTAATATACAGATGTATCCCAAATAAACGAAATGTGATATTTCAACTAACCAATCTCTTTAAACAAACTTATTAACACTTTATGCCAATGATGTATGCAACCTTATTCGTTTTGTCACATTTCGTCATATCGCATTGCATTACCAATTTGAATTAAACCATTTTTCCTATTCAACATTTATATTTGTTAATACATAACTCAAACTCGAACTAATTCACGAATCTTACTAATACCGTAATTCGACACCCAATTCCTTATCGGTACGTCTAGAACCAAACAAATTGCACCCAACGCTCATCGATTCATCCAAAGCAATAATTGTGCTAGGCACTCATCAAAACATCTGATGGTTGATGCGTCTATCGCTCATCAACCTATAGTCGAAGTAATTTCATATCGAAACGATCGACATAAGCAATTCGCTTCTAGTGCTCATCGGCTTATAATCAAAGTGATTTCTTTTCATTCTATTGTGTAACATACTATTTATTCACAACTTTACCCAATAACCGTTACAATAATCTATACTCTGATTTTATTGTAAGTTCAATTCCCCATCTATTGATCTCAACAACATCAATCCTTCAATCAACTATCATCAATCCTTCAATCAACTATCTTTTCATACCAAACATAGCATGATTCTTCTTAGTTCCAAGCCAATTTTTGTAGTTTCACCAATTCAAACTATTTCTAATTTTTATTCAATTTAATCTGTTTTCACTATAATCAATCTCAATATAGTATTTTGAGTCAAATAATCATATGTATCTTTCTTTGATATTTTAATATGTCAACAAATGAAAATATGTAAAAATATTTAATGAGTTGAGTTATAGAAATACAAACTAAAATTTTCAAGCTATTCGTCGATAGCTTTAGCTTTTCCCTCCGCTCTTGAGGACTTCAGGTCGATGATAGCTATGGATTAACATAAACATATAGCACCATCAGTAGTCAACCCAATTCACAATTAATTGTCATTTCATGTATTTTTTATTTTATTCAATTTAGTCCTTAAAATCCAAACAAGCATAACTTTCAATTCTAAGCTTCGATTTACAATTTGACTTCACTTTCATCTATTACAAACCCTCTATTATCTAATTTTGTCAAAATCTCATAATAGCTCTACCTATTATTTACTTTAATTTCTCAGGTGTAAAATCTAACTTCACAATCTAGTCCTCTTTTATGTCTACACTCAAAATCTATCAATCTAACATAAAAACAACGTAGAGAAATCATTAGTGATAACTTCCTAAAACCTTAACGGTTTTACAAATTAATATACGGATCAGCTAGGTTAAGTTTCCCCGATCTCAAAAATATAAAATTTACAATGAAAGGACTAAATTGCACTAACCAATTTTGTTTCCAAAGCTTGAAATCCCTAAAGCAAATTTTTCTATGTTTATTTTCTTTCTTTGAGCATGGAAGGTTGGAGAAAACCATCTTCTCTCTCCTTTCACTAAACCCATTTATTACTTTTTTTTCTTTTCTTTTTCTTGTAAATAATAATAATCATTCTCAACCCACTTACCATCCACTAAGCTTTATTTCAACATAATCTAATTGTTATTTTAAGCATTTGGATTAATTACAACTTAAGTCCCTTTAGTTATTATCTAATTAAAATCTAAAGCAATAGGACTTTACAATTTAGTCCTTGGACTAGATTAAATATTCTAATTAACTAAATTACTTATCCTTAATTCTATTCATTTATAACACGAGCCTATAAATAATCAGTTCACTAAAATGAGGCCCCAAAACCATAATTTTCGACACTGCTATACTGGGTTGTTACAGAAGTGCATAAAAATTTCATATATGAAATAAGATATTATAATGAATTATTTGATTAAATTGTTATGTGATAGTGAATTTGAGTGAAAGGTAAAGTTAGAAGGATATTATAATAATTATTAAATTTCATAATGATAAGAACTAGATTACAAGATACTTAGAATTGACAAGTACTAAAAATGTTAGAAAGAATTATTCAAGTGAAGTGTTACATGGAAGAGAATTTATTTAAAGTGATTATGTAGTGAAAAATAAATTTCATGGCAATAGGGACTAAATTGAAAAATGTATAAAAGTTCAAGTGTAAAATAAAACATTATGATAAAGAGCTTAAATGAAGTGTTAAGTGTTAGTGAATTAATTGCAAAGTGATATTTAAATCAATTTCTAGTGATACTTGAATTTCATATTGAAAATGACCAAATTGTAAAACATACAAAAATGACTAAGTGTATTAAGGTTTTTAAACAACATATTCAAGTGTTATAAAATATAGAAGTAAAGTGAATACTAAGTGAGAAGATAGTAATTAATGAAAATATATGCTAGTAGGTACTAAATTGAGAAGATTGTAAAGTAAGTGAAGTGAAGTTCATACAAAGAAAACTAGATATAAAAGTGAAAAAAATTTGATGTGTAATAAAATATTTATGGGGAATTTTAGTGAAGTATTTATGATAGTGAATTTAATTTTACGTAATATTAAAGTGTTAATTTAATGAATATTGATTTTTATGAAAATAAGGACTAAATTGTAAAATATGTAAAGTTTTATATGTTACTAATTACTAAGTGACAGAGATGAGAATGCTGATATAAATGCCCAAGTAGACAAGATATGAACTTGCTTGATATAGATGACATGCCATTAGGAAATTAATGGAATAAGTGATTTTACACTTCGATGCATTACAATGTTATTTTCGCATATCTTACTTGTTCAATTGAGTATACTATGGGCTATTAACTCATGAGAAAGATAATTGGTAAGTGATTAAATAATCTTGAGAAAGATAGGAAATTAATGGAATAAGTGTTAAAGAAAGATATGTTGATAGTCACGAAACTAACTAAAAATATGATAAAGGTAAGTGCACCTATAGATAAAAGTATAGCTACGGTGAGTAAAGATACTGTATCCACGAGGACTAAAAGTACTAGTAATTACCATTTTCCTACTATTTAACCGACAAATTGGAGTGATTGGTTTAAACTAAAATCTATAAAATTAATTAAGTAAAAAACTCAGCAAAGAATAAATCAGGAATTTAATTGATTAATAACCAAGAAGCTAAACAATACCCAGGAAAGAATCCTCCTAGACTTCATCCATCATTATGAATCTAAATTAAACGATTTGTTCACTTGGTATCTTGATATGTAGAAATCCCTAAATTTTGCTAATATCCCTTTCAAGACTAAGAACAACTGACTCTAGGTTGATTAATTGAAACTTCTTTCTAATTAAAACCCCTATTATCACATTAAATCGATCTATGGATTCCCCTATTAGATTTGACTCTAATTTGGTAGATTTATGTCGTCTTATTTCTAGGATTGCATGCAACTCCACTCAATTTTGTTGGATCTACTCTTAAACAGGGACTTTTTCGCCTCTGATTTAAGCACATTAAACATGAATTAATATTCAGAAAATATTAAAACAGGAGATAAACACACATAATTGAGAACAAGACTCAAGTATTTATCGCGTAAAATAGAAATCAAATAATAGAATTCATCATAGGGTTCATCTCCCCAAGGTATCTAGAGAATTAGTTCATAATTGTAAATAAAAACATCTCAAAGTCAGTATAAGCCTAAGAGATAAAGAAACTCATAAAGAACATCAAAGAAATTTAAAAAAAGGTCTTTAATCTTGCTAGAAATCTACTTCAGAGCTGGCTTCAATGGTATTCTTCGAGTTGTTTTCTTCTATACTCTCTGATAGCTCTCTATTCTCTTCTTCTATTTGGTATTTATAGGTCTTAGAATGCCTAAAAAGCCTAAATATTACGTTTTTTCGCGTGTCTAGAATGTGACTTGCGAAATCGACACGGTGTAGCACATGGTCGTATGTCCAGTCCGTGTAAAAAGGCTCAGCCTATGTGACTCCTGAAATCTGCTCCAATTGTCTAATTTTCATTTTTTTCACTCTTTTTGCTCTCAAATGTTGTACTAAGTATAGAAACATGAATTTAAAGGATTAGGTGCATAAAATTCACCAATTTGCATAAATAATTATCCAAAAATGCATTAATATCAGGATTAAAACATGTTACTTTTATCACTTATCATATGTGGCAAGTGAATTTCGATAACAATCTATGTTAAAGCATAAAGTGTTAATATATAGTAAACTAAAGAATTAATAAATTTGGTAAATATATTGAATAATCCCTTAATATAATTTATATGTCTATGAAATTATATTAGTAATATTGTTACTAATATTTAATACAGAAATGGTAAGATTTAAATTTATGGGTACTTACTAAGCTTTTATAAGCTTAACGCACTATTTTTGTCAACGCGTAGGTGATAGAGGCTTGAATTGAAGTATTAGAATGAAGGTATAATCTCATCTCATCACATCACATCTCAAATCATGGAGGAGGGTATGATTTTGAATCTTGGGCATTAGTTCATGGCGTGTACGAAAAAGGATTGTATGAATCTGTGATTTCATGTCATCTATATCCCTTTCCAATAGGAGAATGACAAATCAGACTTTTCCTCCTGATTTTTAGCTTTTTTCTCTTGAAAAAAAATTCAAATCCAACTAAAAATGCCAAAAATCAAAAAGGAAAAATCTGATTTGTCATTCTCCTATTGGAAAAGGATATGGATTATATGGAATCACAGTTTCATACAATCCCTTCTCTCAGTGTACATAGGCTTATATTGAGATTTTTGTGGATGAATCCAAATGATGAAATTATTAGATAATGATCTTGATTGTAAACTTGGCTTTTATGAATATGTTTGAAGTTATTTTATGTTTAACCGAGTAGTGATTAAAGTTGATAAATGGTATATTTGAAATGGGTTATTGGTTGGTTGAAAGATATATTGCATATGGAAGTGATTTTAGGTGTTACAGAGAAAAATGAGCAAGTTTTAAGGTTGCAAGATTGAGGTCACGACGTTAGGTTGTTGAAGTCATGACGAGCCAAGTCAGAGAGTCATGTTGCAACGAGAAGGCTCTTGAGGTCGCGATGAGCTATGTTACGTCGTGATGTGGGAGACCATAAAGTTACGAAGAGCTCCCAATGGTTTGAACATTCACCCTTTGGTCCTGAATTGACCCTTGTCCACTTAGAAAACTTTCATAAGCTAGTGTTAAGCTCAGAATTGTAACAACCCATTTTTAGTGAAATCGGACCAGTGGTTTCAGGACCTCAAATTCGAAGTCAAAAAATTTAGTTTAATATTATTTTATGGTCTACAGTATGATAGAAATATTGTATAAAAAATTCGTTAAGAAATTTTACCGTTTACCTAATTTGATAAAAGGACTAAATTGCATAAAGTGCAAAGGTTGTGTTCTAATAGCTAAAGGTATTAAATAGCTATAGAATTTTTAAATTGGAGGTCCTTATATAGTAAATATCAATTAAGGTTGATTAGTGGTTAAGCATGAGTAGTTATCATTGGAAATTCAATAAATTATTAAGGTTAATTTTGGAAATTAGTGATTAAAGTTATAATGAATAAAATAAAATAAACTATTATCATCATCTTCCACCAAAAAAAAAAACCTAGCCATGGAAGTTTGAATTTGGGCAAGCTTATTTTGCTCAATTAGGTATGTATTTTTGCCTTGTTTTTTATGATTTCTATGTTTCCGGGATTGTAGTATCTTAATCTAGCCAACTTGGGGATTAATTTGCAAAACTATTAAAGTATTAGAGTTTTACTATTGATGAACATGTTTGGGTTTTGAAGTTTGATGATAAAAAATGAATAGTTGTTGTTAGATAAACAACTTTTGTAAAGAGATTTTTAGTGAAATTATCAATTAGTGGCTAAATTGAAAAAGGTAAAAAACTTATGGTAAAATTTGTAAATTTGTAAATTTGTGAAACATATGGGCTGCTATTAATATGTATAAAAATCAGCTAGGCTTGGGTAAGGATTAAATTGCATGAAATTTATTTTTCAAGCCTAGGGACTAAATTACAAATAAATTAAAAGTATAGGGAAAAATGGTATTTTTTTTCCAAAATTTCCATGTTGGATTAAATTGAATGAGAATTATATTAAAATGAGTTAAATTCATTCGTATAGATCTTGTCAAACCTCATATAGAATTAGATCGAGGTAAAGAGAAAATATCGGATTAGTCGACTCCGTATCTATGTACACTCGTCGAGGTAAGTTCGTGTAATTAAATTATAAATTATATGCTTTAAATTGAATTATATGTGTGTGATTTGTATAATTTCCATGTATAAATACCGATAGCATATCCGACAATTACCGAGTCCCATTTGAACCTAGGAATTCGTAGGATACAAATGACATGTATTAAGGTTACCGATTTGGTTAAGGTCCTGCATGTATTACAAACACACCACAGCTCGTATGAGCTTACTGATTTGTAGCTCGTGAGAGCTTACCGATTCATAGCTCGTATGAGCTTACCGATTCATAGCTTGTGAAAGCATATCGATTTATAGCTCGAATGACCATACATGTATATGAATTGACGGATTATAGTTCAGTACACCTCATGTGTACTACCCACGTATCTAATGATATTCTAAATGGTTCAACGGGCATAGTTCTGTTACGAGTTTATAAGAGTTCAATACGAACTAGTACAAGTATTTACATGAATTACATGGAAATGATTTATATATGATATATGGATACATGGTATAGATGTTACATGTATGTGGAATTTGAATAGTGGTTGAATTACATGACTAACATGGTTGTTGCGGATATGTGTTTAGGCTTTTGTCCAAATTGGTTTGGATATGTTTTGTATACTTACCTTAAATGTGATTAAATGGTAAGTTAATTTCTTTGTTATAAGAACTTACTAAGCTTAAATGCTTACTCCGTGTTATTTTTTGTGTTTTATAGTAATTTGGAAGCTTGTTCGGGTTGGAAGCTTGTCGAAGCTATTTCACACTATCCATCAGCTCTTTTGGTACTTTCAATAAATTAATATCGGTTATAATGGCATGTATAGGTTAATTTGGCCAATGTTGGCATATAATTGTTTTGTTGAGATTAGCAACTTATATGGCTTGTGTTTGGTATATTTTGATGTATATATATGTGGCCTTACTATATTTGATGTGTGTTTAATATGGTAGAGTGATGTAAAGTAAAATGTAGCTTGGAAAATGGCCTATTTTCATTCACACGTGCAGAGACACGGGCGTGTGTCTCAGCCGTGTGTCCCCTATATCTTTTAAATTGCGCAAGTCAGTATGCTCACACGGCCTAGCACACTAGGGTGTGGCTTGGCCTTGTGGCCCAAGTCAGAGAGTTACACGGGCACGGACATGGGCTGGGACACGGTCGTGTGTCCCTATTTCAAATGCCCACACGGCCATGTGACCCCTATAGCTTTAAAAATTTTTAATGTTTTCTGAAAAATTCTTTGAGTACCCGATTTAGTCCCGACTTGTTTTTTAATGCGTATTTTGGATTTGTTTCTGACATGAATGTTATATGATATGAAATGCCTGTTTATTTGATCTATAAACTCTGATAATGCTCCGTAATCCTGTTCCGGCGATGGATACGGGTTAGGGGTGTTACAGGAATAGTGCATAAATCTTATTTTAAATTTGATATGAGTTTGATAACTTGAATAAAATGTTTAATTGATTTTTGTATGATCGTAACTTCCTTGGCAACAAATGTGACATGCCGGTATATTAACCCGACGATCGAGTTGGATAAGGGGTGTGTGTAAAAGTAGCTCAAATGAAAGATTAAATTATGGACTTTTAAGGTTTACTAAGAATGTGATAAGGACGTGAGAATCAAGTACCATTATTAGTGTAAGCTGAGACCTTATATGATCTCAGATATGTTAAGATGGAACCTAGATAAGAATTTGAGCAACCTGTAAATGATATTTGATCAATTGTGAAAGTGAAAAGTGTAAGAACAAGGTGTGATTGTTATGATAACTAAAATGATATATAAAGGATTGAAATTTTGGAGTAAAGTGAGAAATAAAGATGATGATGTAACAGTGATAAATGGGAATCATGATGAATGAGAAATTTTCTTGATTACATAAAAACAATTCGAACAAGTCAGAAATTGGGTCTCAACATTAATTTAAATGAATTGATTAGTGACACTAAAATGAAGCTTAAGTGAATTTATATGACATGCTTAAGGGTTTCAACATTAACAAGGAATAGGATAAGTAGGTTTATCCTTTGCTACTTACTGAGCTTTTAAAGCTCACACATTAGTTGTTTAGAACATGTGGGTAAAGGACCTTGTTCGAGAAGGCTGGAGTCTTGTTCGAGAGCATCGCATCACCCATCAAGTTTTTAATGTTGTTCTTTAATAGTTAAATGTTATTTGTGCAGGTTATTGGCATGTACATAGAGACTTAGACTGCCATAACTATTTATAAGTGTTTGAATTTGTAAAATTAAGTGTTGTTTGTAACCTCTTTGAAAGGTTAAAACAAGTATTTAAATTATAAATTGGTTTGAACATGTTTATGACTTGGAACTATGTTTATATATGATTTAGTAATGTTTTTAAATGCTTTGAAACCATGACATATGATTTGATTGTAATTAAGGATATTATTGAGTATTTTGAAGTGTTTTGGGATATTTAGTGAGTGACATCGCAATTACGAAATTGCAACTATAGCACCTCATAATCGACCTAATCGTCGGGTCAAGGTATATGGATGTCATATTCGTTGTCAAAGCAATTAGGAGTAAGCAAAATTCGGTTTGACTAAAAAAATTAGAATTCCAAATTATTCGAATCGAATTAGTTGAGTTAATCGGTTCAAATCAATTTTTTTTCGAATTTTGAGTTCGAATCAAGTTAGTTTTTTTAATTCAAATAATTCGAATAATTTGAATAAACCAAATACCAAAACCTTTTATTTCCCTTCCCCCAACCTAAAAAAAACCCTTTTACTTTCCCCAAAAATTTTACTTCCCCCAAACCCCAAAATATTTTTCTTTTTTATTTTCCCCCAAAACTTTTACTTCCCCCTAAAAAATTTTACTTCCTCCCAAACCCCCAAAACGTTTTTCCTTCTATTTTCTTCCAAAAACTTTTACTTCCCCCCCAACCCCAAAAACTTTTTTTTGAAATTATGTCTACTATTTATATTATTGAATTAAATTTCAAATTTTGTATTATTTATATTATTTAATTGTTTAATCATGCTAAATCTTTATCGATTTTTGTTAAAATTAAATTATTGATTATGCCATAAAATATTTATGTTAAAATTTTCTATTGGTATCAATTTCAAATTTTATCTTTAAAATAACTTTTATTAAAAAATCATATTTTTTACATTTAATATTTTTTTTTTAATTTCAAAATACTTGGTGACAAGAATCAGAAGATAATTGAAGCAACTAAGCAAGCAAATAAGCTAACATTTATATAAAATATTAATAACTAAATTATGAGAGGATGAAAGTTAATAACAAATTTGATTACGGTAGGTAAATTTGATTTCAATGGGTGGCAGTGACTACAAGGACCCAAAGTCATTTTTAATTTAACTCAAACAAATATATTAGATTCGATTCGAATTCCATCTCACTCGAATCAATTTGAGAAAATTTCAAATCGAATTAGGATGATCAAATAAGATTCGTCAACTCGATTAACTCAAAATTTTTGCATTCAATTCGATCGAACGTTCACCCCTGAAAGCAACTATTATTACTCCAATTTGTTCTTAAATTTTAAAGCTTTGTTTTAACATAATTGAACTCCTTTGGAGTTATTCAAGTCATTTCTATGCTTCCTCTAATGTTTGGTTACAATCAGACGCCAATTGGGGCTTATTCGAATCAAAATAGGTAAACAGGGTCAATGTTGCAACATTGGCTTCGAATGTCGCAACATTGGAGACAGAAATTTGGATGTCATGACATTAGCTTCGGATGTCGCGACATTGGAGACAGATTACTTTACTTCATGTCTAGTGTCGCGACATTAGAGACAAATTACTTGGAACGTGTTTGAATCATCTAAAACCAAGTTTAAACAATCATAAAACCATTCCATATCACTACTAAAACATTTTCAAATGTGATTCCTCATCAAAACATCATATAATTCCACTTAAAAACTTAATTAAACAACTCCAAATTTACAAAATTTGCATGGAGAGTCAAATACTATCAAATGTCTCATCCACAACATTGATACCATGACCCTATGTACATATCATGAACTATTTTCAAAAATTTAGATCCATACTCTCTTCCAAGCCTTGATTTGTGATGAGATGAGTAGGAGTTCAACCTTCTCTCTAGAGCTCCAAAACAAATCTTCACCTACATGTTTGAAAGGAAACATGTTAAGCTCACGAGAGCTTAGTAACAATATCAAGAATTAAACTTTGCAATTCAGAACAAACATTACTTTTATATTTATATATATAATTCTTATTAATCAAACCATCATACATGAATTTGTTTCTATACTAACCATAATAAGGTGACAATTTAACAAGTTATAAGCTACTTACCAACTTCTTTTTTGAATTCACTTACCTTGTAAATCTATTGTCCAATTGTAGACTTAATAGAACATATAGGATATGTGAAAATGTCGATAATTTGCATCGAAGTGTCACTATCGTGTGGATGTCACTTTTGCCCCAAAGTGCCACTAACACTTATGTAGTGCCACTTTCACTTGCACCGTAGTGCCACTATCACTTGCGAGCATAGTAATTTTCCTAATGGCATGCCACTTGTATCCTACTAGTTCTTATTTTTTTCTAAATGGGCATTTGAATTATACCATTCTATTACATTTTGTCAACGATAAAAACAATTCAAACTTTACTATTTTTACCACTTAATCCTTATCTAAATGGAATCAACAATCATTAAATTTCACTTGGCATCTATTTCATCACCATTTAAAATTTCACTTATAAACTTCATATCAATATTTATATCACCTTTCTAACTTTTACACTATTTTTAATTTAGTCCTTCTCTCTAAATTCACTACACATACACTTTTCAATTCATTATAAAAATACAATTCATCTTTCAAATGATTTCCATAATTCAAATCATCATTCTCATATATAAATAAATCCCATGAAAATTTTTAAAATAATTTATCAATTTTTCATTTAATTTTTACTTTATATAAAGTAAAATTCTTGATATATTTACACCAAAATGCTTGGAATGAACCCTTCTTTTTTCCTTCACTCATTTGTTATTTCTTTGCTCTTGTCACCAACTTGAGGTTCACTTCTCTTCTCTTTCTCTTCATTTACACAACACATATATAATATGCAATATCAAAACAAAAATCACATACTATTTCCATACATTTGATGAGATAAACATGAAGTCCTATAAGAAAACCTTATCATTCTTACCTTAACCTTTCTCAAAATCCCTAAATTTTCTTCACTTTTATTTCTCCTCCAAAATGAATATTAGCTAGCTTTACAAGAAAATGAGCTTACTGTGGAGTTGTTCTATTGATTTCACTTAAAATCTATGGTGGAAATTTGAAAGTTAAAGCTTAAGGGAGGTGAATATGGTAAGAGGGACTAAATTGAAAGAAAATGAAATAAAAAAGGGAGATGAGAGAGAGAAGTGGGAAAGAAGGGAAAAACTTATAAAAGTCGACTTTTCTTTCTGCTTCTACATCTTTCCATATCAAAAAATTTTCTATCATCTTTTTGTATTATTAAATTTATTAACAATATTTAATAAAAAATCAAATCATCATCATGGCCAACAAATGGTGTTTATTCACTCTCATTCTCATCCACTTCTTTTGTACTTCCATGGTCAAATTACTTTTCAAGTCTTTCCTCTTTCTTCCCATGTATCAAATTCAATCATTTCTTATTTCTAAGTTTTTTATACTATAGCCCAATACTTCTCACACTTTTACGATTTAGTCCATACCTTAAATTAATTTTCCCTTAATTTAAAAGCCTTTGTAATTTCTTATAATATTCAACTATCTTCTCCACTAATTTTAAAATTTTTATTTTTTTTACTTTGAAAAATTTTAACACGTGCCAACCTGAATTGACATTGTTCTCATTTCAGGGGATGTTAGGGATGCTACAGCAACATCGCAACTTCACATTCCCATCGTTGTGGCCATATTATCTCAGTCAGTCACATCGCAACATCATAAATTCCTCGTCACGACATCGTGCCATTGTAGCAACCTTGCATTTTTTTCAAGTTTTGACCTTTCGGAGCCGTTTGGGATTCCGATCACCTTCGATTAACTCAAAACAAATTTTAAATTGTTTTTAAAGCTTTCAATTGTATAAAACATATTTCAATTATTTTATAAAAATATTTTAAACCCTAAATCCTCAAATAAAATAAAGATTTCTTACACGTTCATGCTTCGGTGGCATCTCCCATTAGTAGCAATCGTCAGGATGAATGAGGGGTGTTACACAATGCAAGTTCAAAGGTTAAAAGAGACAAAAAAATTTAAATAGAGGGCTAAAATGATATTTTTTATAAAGATGAAGGGCTAAAGAAGTCATTATGCCAAAAATATATTATAAGTAAGGAAAAACACAACAACATCAACAGGGCCTTTAGCCTTACAGTACCTATTTTATTTCTAGACACGTAGATATACCAATATAATATTGGCTAAACTACACTTAAGGTTATTAAATTATTAATAAGTTTACATTTTGATCATTCGACTTAAAAAAGTTAGAAATGGCCATTGAACTATTCAAAAATTTTCATTTAAGTCAAGGGGTTTTTAAAAAAAAAGTTCGGCTAACAAATTTTAAGCGACAATTAGATGATCGTTACCCATCGATGAGTAGAAGAACATATTTTATATTCAAGTCGATTTGATAGTCAATGTCAAAGAAAAAAAAGTTATTTAGATTTTAGTTCACAAATTCGTGAAGTTCAAAATTATTGAATTAAAAAAATTAAACTGTAAAGGAAAAGAGGAATGAGAGCTTTTGCTTGCAATAGGGGTTTTAACAATTCATTGATTTAAATGAAAACTTTTGAATAATTTAATGACTTTTTTATAACTCTTTAAAATTAAGTGATCAAAGCGTAAATTTAATCATGTTAGAGGTTACCCTATAATATTCCAATGTTTTTAGCTGCCACATTTGAAAAGAAAAAAATCAAACTCTTGGAAGTCAATGCTATATATATATATATATAAAGCTGTTTTTAAAGACTGATCTCAGTTTGGTTCCCTTAAAAACCATGGCGGGTACCGAAGATCATCATCAACAGTGCATCATGGAGGTTGAACAAGGATGGGCTGTGCTTCAACATGGAATTAACAAATTGATTAACATCATAGAAGGCAATGATGATGATAAAAAAAGTCCATCGTTTTTCATCTGAAGAGTACATGCGTATGTACTCGTATCCTTTTTCTTTAATTTAAGGTTTTGTTTTTCATTGAAATTCGAACCAAATCTCTAAAGAGATGGGTTTTCCTTACCTAATGGCTAGAATTGTATTTGAATTGTGTAAGCCAAACCGGAGAGGCGGAAATTCTGAGGTATTATATGACAAGTACCACAATTTTCTCAAACACTACATCACTAGCAAGGTAAAATGGATTTTATCATTAATCTGCACCCGAAGGCAACTTTTACATTTGTGGGTTGTATTTATATATATTTGTTATATTATTACCAGGTTTGGCCATCATTGCAAGGGAAAAAAGATGAAGCTTTGGTGAAAGAAATAGAGCAAAGATGGTCAAATCACAAAGTTATGACCAGATGGATTACTAGATTCTTTCGCTTTTTGGATAGATACTTTGTTCCTTGCAGGAAGCTTCCTCCACTAGAACAATCTACTCTTTTAGCTTTCTACAATTTGGTTAGTCCTAAATTCTTTTATATAGATAGATTCTTAATGCCAAATCAACAAAGTTCTATACATATATTTTGTTGTTTTTGTGAAGGTATTTGGGGAATTCAATCATGAAATCAAAGATGCTGTATTGTCCCTGGTATGATCTGCATTTCTTCTGTTTTAGATTTCATGTTTTGGTTCATATCACGTTTATCATGAGGGGTTTCGAGACTGATCTTTCGTTAATGTTGTTCTTTGAATCTTGAGATTGATCGAGAGCGTGAAGGTGAAGGTATCGATCAAGCTCTGATAAGGAACATTGTGGGTATCTATGTAGATGTTGGGCAAGGCTCTATGAAATACTATGAACAAGACTTTGAAGGTGACATGTTTAAAGCTACTGCTTCATTTTATTCCACCAAGGCATCTAAATGGTTAAAAACTGAATCTTACAAGGATTACATGCTTAAGGTACGGATTTAAATTACGGTCACGGACATATCTAAAACTCCCTGTTTGATCAATCTCTTTGCTTTTTGATGATGAAAATTTAGGTTGAATGTTGCTTGAAACATGAAAGAGACACAGTTTGTTGTTATCTGCAGAGCACAAGCCATAAGAAGTTACTCGAGGTTTGTTTCTAGTTTGACAGTACCTGTCCTGTGTCGGACACATCGGACTCATGTAATACAGGTCCCTGTCACTGACTTTTTTATTTTCCTTCTTGAAATGGCTACAGATTGTTGAATATGAATTGATGTCTGTTCATGAAAGTGAATTGAAAGAGAAGAAACAGACTGATGAATCTGATTCATGCATTGGATGATGAGAACAAACACGATACATGGAAATGCAGATGTTTCTATATGATTGAAACTTGCTGCTCCTCAAGCAACAATAAAGATAGACAAGAACCTTCCAATAGAAATTTTGAAATAAATTATAAACAGAACAGAGAACTGTTATTGGGATATCAGTGTTCCAACCTCTTCAAAATGGTTGCCTAAAGATTTCTAAACTCTATATATACTTTGTTTTCCTCCTGCCCCAAAGCAATGGAGCGAAAAAAATTATAGTACTATATGGAACTAATATCTTACATGGAACTCTGAATCTCTTGCTGAACAAGCTAGATTTTTTATCCTCTTTGCCAACCCAGAAAAACTTTAAAATGTGAGCATGCCTGTGCTCTTATCAATGAGAAGAAAGTGAACATCAAAAATATACATTACAAAATTTGCAAATCAATCTCACTTTATACACATGTACACTGAGGCAATAGGCTATTGGGCCACTCACATCTTTGCTCGTTCCCAAATGCAGCTCTAAGTCATCCACCTTTCTTCTCCAATGCATGTTGGGGGGTTATAAACCGAAAAAACACGAATATATATACAAGGGTAGCTTAATCTCTAGTACTGCCTAAATCAGAACGACTTATGGCCTGCATTGCCTGCTCAACCAAACATGCAAGTTCATCCACATCCTGGAAGCTGAAATCAATCACCTTTCTAACTGAAGTAATACACTCGATATTTTGTGCTGCTTCCAGGGATGAAGTAGCAGCCATGAAACATGTTAGAGATTTTCTTGAAGCCTCCATTGCAGAACTTACATCCTGTGTCTGCAGAAGATTAACATATTAATACATTTACCTACTTGAACCACCTAATCAGCTAACATAGACATTGAGAGACAGGAAATTCTTACCAAGCACTATTTACAATAACAATCATCGTGCAGACTTAGGAAACTTCCTTTGTTCTATATTGCAAGCACTATTTAAGAAGCAAAACACCTGACACTAAATCTACCAACAAGCCTGCCCAGGCTGTTAACACCCAATCTATTGGACAGTGAAAAAAAAAAACAAGTGAACAGACTTCCTAAGAAAATAATATAGCAGGGGCATCAAATAATCCTTCGAAAAATCAAAAGTTTAGTTCTCCTACCAGCAAGTTAAGAAAGACCAATACTACAAAAAAACCCTAATCAGAAATGCAAATCTGTACTGCATGGCCGGTGCTACCCGCTAGGTACACTCATTAGTCATTATCCTTTTCGACACAATCTTATTTCCACCAAATTCACAAATATCCATCTCCAACCACCTCATAACTACTTTACAAGTTCATATAATTGGTTTTCAACTACCAAGGAACATTCAAGGAGAAAAGAATATTTTATAGGCATAATCGATGCTTAATAAAACATAGAAAATAATAATGAAGCGAGGAAGGGGGGGAGATTGGTGCTTTCAGACAGAATTAACTTACGAAGTCAAGCAACCGACCAAAACTTGGACGGTTTCTAGCAACAAGGGCATGGGTTCCAGCAACATATGAAGCATTACCCTTGGCTAATGGAGCCTTATCCGCAGTTGCTTGGTTATTTAAGTTATTATCAACATCTGATATGGAAGATGATGGAGATTCACCTGAAAGAAGCCATTTGAAAGATGTGAGGTAGCTAATCTCAGAGCATTGCAACATGGGACTACTAATTAGTATGGAAGAAACAATTTCGTGCGACTGAAGTTGAATCTCAACCGAAAGAAGAGGTATCTATTTACAGTGAATACTTTATGTTAAGACTCCTTAAAGCATGATATGCAAGTACAATATAGGGGCACGAGCCCCATGAGGGCTCACATTGAGAGGGAAAACTAAATATAAAATATTTACATGGCTTCAAATGGAACCTAAATGACCACATGCACTACCGACTGCCTCAAATAAATAAATCACAGTCGCAGAGCTCCTGCACCATAGACAACACCACTTATATTGCACACAATTCACATTTTAAAATGAAACATCACAAAATAGAAGACTAACACCATCTAGAGGGATTTGCAATACATCATGGAGAGACAAAAAAAAGACTAAGCATATATCCATCACACGGCTTCTTACCTTGGGGAACCATCTGTACAGTTCCTTGCAACTCTTTCAGGTCTCTGCTGCTAGCAGAATGTTTGCAGTAAACAATCCTCATGTATGCTACCTCTACACATTTATAGGACAAAGCAGCAGTAGCCATTTCTTGGCGTCTTTCATATTCTTTGGCACACATTCTGTGAACTTGACAATTTTAGCATAGAGAAAGATACAGGTATATATAAGCACTCCTAATATAAATATAAACCAAAAAAAAGATGAAATCTACTGAAGCTCAAGAAACACTCGTTTCCCGTCACTTATGAAACATTCACTTACTCGCAAAGTTTAGTGGCAGTGCCATACACTTGCAAATGGTTCATGTCATGTCTGCCACTCTCACTATTGCTAGCCTCTAAAAGGGCAGCGACACCAAGAAACTTAAGAGCAGCTTGGAAGTAAATCTCATTGCTTTCAAAAACAAAACCAGAACTCTGAAAGAGGACAGTGAAATGGTAGTAACAGTTAGAATGGCAAAATAATTTCTGTCAGAACTTTTATGAAAGCGGCATATCAATGTAAGAACAAAATCTGAAAGAAAACCTTAAGACGATCGGCATAATTTCTAAGTCCTTGAGCATCATTCAGGGCATCAGTTACTGTCAGGCTGGAGGACTTTACTCTCACAGGACTGCAAGCATTGAGGTTTCTGACCACATGCAAATCAGGCATCTGCTGTCCCAAATCATGGGCAGAACCATTCTTGCTGCCAGCAGCTTTTCCAGGCTGTTTCAAAGCCTTTGACACATTGACTCTGGAAGAGGCATTAACTGGAACCCCATCATAGACAGCTCTCTCTTGTGCTTCTGGTACTGTTCGATGACCTTTTCTTTCTTGACAACTTTCAGTTTCAAAATGCAAGGATGATTTTGACATTCCACTTTTTACCTCTGCTTGCATTACTTCAGTTTGCCCACTAAAATCCTGGGTCACATTTTGCTCAGGGGCAACGTTCCCCTTTGTGCAGAATGGAGCAGCAGATTTTACATCAAATTCATCATGTTTTATATTCAGCTGGGTCCCTATTCTACTATCACTTGATGGTTGTCCTGAAGGATTCTTCTTTCCATAAGATCTCTGCTCATCCTCGCTAGATTTATGCAAATTGCGCTTGCAATCAACAAATGTTTCTTGAAGACATGCATGACTCTTGACAACATCTGATTGGTAATTCATGCTCTTTCTGGAACACATATCCTCCTGTTCCTCTGTTAGATTAGAACCCTTCATTTTATCTACAGCAGAACTTCTTTTACTGTCTTTTGCCTGTGAATTAGAAACATCGTCAGATTTCTGAGAAAATAATGCATTGCCACCACACTCCTTGTTCAGTCTATCCTCACTATGGGAATGGTCTACAGTATGCTGCACAGTTTCTGCAGAATGAGAATCACCATTGAGCAAATGGCTATTCCCCAACCTAGAAGAAGGTTTATTTCTAATGCTGATTTTGCAAATAGAATCTCTATCCCGATAATCCAAGGTAGAAGATTTATGGGATCTAGAATTAAAATCAACCGACACTTTCTCTTTCGTTTCTGTACCAGATTGAGCAAGCTCAAAAGTGCCTTCCCCGTTCCAACATCTTCTAAGATTGCCACATGAAGGAATGCCACTATTTGCAGCATCCTTCCCTGAACCAGTTGTTGCAAGCTTTTCTGGATATGAGGTCCTCATTGGAGATGAAGAAACTGATTCAACTGGCGAACCCCTTGCTTCTTCAAAGTTTGCTCTGGTTTTACGAGAACCGGAAACCTTTGAAGAGCTAGAAGTTGCTGCTATCAAAATTTGTCCAGTTCCAGAATCCCTTCTCGATGAATCAAGGCCATCCAAAACTTTTAGAGATGAGGACTTCTTCTTGTGCTTACTTGATTGTTGGACCCTATCAATACTTCTGGCTTCTTCAATGCCACCAATTGAATGATCCATACTTTTCCTGTTTGACACACCATCTCCATCATTTCTATTGGACTGCTTCCCCTCAATCTTTGAAAACCGTAACTTCTTTTCATTCCTAAATCCACTCTCACTACTTTCTTCCTTCATACATAACTCATTCCCATTTTGACTGTCCTGCCAGTCCAATTTCCTTTTCTTCACAGGAGCCCTTTTATCGCATATTCTCATGTCTAATGACCCAGCATCTGATGAAGCCTGAGTTTGATCCACAAGTTTCTTCAAAGAAGCTACTGTTTTTTCTTTAATATCATGCTTTACACCCCCAGAATTAGAGCACCCACTGGAATTTTGAACGCTTCTTCCATTTGCTTGAGTTGGCAAGGTAGTGCTTGAATTAAGGCCCAGCGTTCTGTTGTCTAAGTTAGTACTCTGATGTTTTTCGGCAGTGGATGTTACTTCTGTTCTGCTTTTCTTTGAACCTTCATATTCATACAGACCAGACTCCCTCTTGTTTTTCATCTTTGCTTTCTTGGTCTCACCTACAATCAAACGATGACAATATGAATTAACAATAAACTCAATATAGAAGTCCAGCTGCTAGTAAAACTTATGCTGTAATATCAAATAAATACCTCCAACTAGAAGCCTTTCTTTCTCTTCAAAGGCAGATTTCTTCATGACAAATGATTCAACAGGGGCCTGAGCCATGTCATTTATGCTCCTACGTTTCAAAGATTCCTGCTGCTTGTATTTCTTTTTAGAGGTTGACATCTGATTCGGGCCACTGCCACCTGACTTCTGCACTTCCTTGAGGGCATGGTTCTTCTTTCCTTTAATAGATAAAGCCTGAGAATTGAAACTTGAGTTGTTCTGATCAAGATGCTGAAGGTGAGCTGAAGAAACTAGTGACATAGTTCCATTTGCATGATTTTGTGGGTTATTTTGATTTTCAGCTACTGGAAGCTGGTAAAATGCATTGAGAGCTTTTGTTGTCTCCTCCTCACTAATGTCACACCGGTTCATTCTTGGTCTACACAATGATGTCAGCAACAGAAATCAGCAAAAGCAAAATATAAATCCATGTTCACACACACAGACAATGCATCTATAAATGTACCTATAATTGACCAGGTTATTCTAATCATTGCAAGCACCATGTGCACACAATAACATAAACACGCACATAGCATGTACTCAAACAAAAGAGACCGGCATATTCAAAGAAAACTTTATTAGATGCTTATCTAAGGAACTTACAGCCAATCAAGCATGCTACACAACCACTTCTCAGGAAGTTGTTCTGGTCTAGTATCAAAAGGCAAGAGTCGCCACTTGTGACAACGATCACACTGAACCCAATTTTCTTCTATCAACACAGGAGCAGTTGCAGCTGGTGCAGCTGTCTGAGAGGCAAGTGTCTTATCATTGAGGTGAGGAACCACACCTGGAACATCCACTCCCAACAGCTGGTTATTAACTGTTCTACCACTGAATATTACCTTTGACTTATCCAAATAGCCATTCTGCTCCATCTCAAAATCCATTGGACCATAACCTTTTGGCCTATTCTGAAAATGCCTCATTGTTGGCTCCATTCGATCACTCTTCTGTCCAGAATTTGTTTCCAGTGAATCTCTATGATTATCTTGGACCTTCTTCATATCCTTCTGCAGCTTCAACTTCTGAATTTTATCTTTACCTGAAGGAAAACCTTGACAAGAACTAACAGTATCTTTAAGTGTTGCACCCACATCAAGTCTCAAGCTTTCCTTCATTGAATCAGCAACTTCTCCATTATTTTTGCTACCTTTTGACCTCTTTCCCTCAGCCAATGTCTTTTCCTTCTTGGAGGGAATATTTATTTTATTTTGTACACGAAATGTAGCTACCTGACCAACCTTTGTTTTTGAATCTTCCTTGCTCCCAACATTGTCTCCTAGGTCGACTGAAGCATTCTTATTGAAATTCACTACACTCTGTTCCCAACCGTTTCCATCTAAACTACTCCGCTTATCCCGCTTCTTTTTCTTGCCACTCGTTCTGCTCCTTCCAGATATTGACTCCAAAGAATCTTCCTTTGCAGAGTCAGAGGACAACAATCTACCTTTCGATGCATTCAGATTATCTTCAGCAGCGACATCACAGACCCTAGCAGTGGCTTCCATAGCAATATTCACTGAATTAGATAGAGCTGTGGGTTTCAAGTCATTGGGCAATGACTCCCCTCCTGCAATCTCATTTTCATGCTTCTTTTTTATGAGCAATGTCTTTCCACTTTCAACAGTCCTGTGATTTACGTTATTTGATTCCTCCAGCTCTTCACTTTTTTCAATTAAAAATTTTGTCTTCTTCTCATTTAATTGTTTTTTATTACCCATAATGGACTTATCTACTAACACAGAAGGATGTTCTTGACATGCCTTAAGCAATGAGGTAGATTTATTCTCTCTAGAAGGCCTTTCCTTTTCCTTTCTTAAAAACCATAGCAGGCTGTCATGAAGTGGAGATATGAGCACACCACCAGGGACATGATTGGAAGTCATAACCTGTTTAAAGGCACAAAATATCAATCCATCCTTCTTTAGTTCATATGAAGACCTGAAAACAACCAAGAGAAACCTCTACCTGAAGAATTCTAGTGGGTGATTCACTAGTGGTTTCTTGAGATATCATCAATGTTCCTCCACTTTCATCAGGACTGTTCCCCAGTGATGACGAAGGAGAATAATCAAGCCCAAGACCACTATAGATTGCAGCAATTTTTTGTGCTTTTTTATCAGACCCCATTTTAATCCGAAACTTCAATGTCTTCTGGTCACTTGGAATCCCTGCTCTGTTAAAACTCTCATCCTTCAAGATAGACTTCTCAGCAACTTGAGCAGAAGTCAAACGTGAATCATGTTTAGCTGCAATATTGCCACTTGGGCAGGAGGTATTCCCTGGTCTCCCGGTTGAGGGTGCATTTGGTGGGGCTTTCAAATTCTGAGATGCACCCTGTATGGTAACACAATCCACAGCACTCAAGTAAACTAGAATTTTATTAAGTTGTCAAAGCAACAGCTATGGACATCTTCCGAAGAAATGACCAAACTATAGCAAGAATATTGTCCATATACCTCCATAGACAAATTATTGGTTGACCCTGATATGCTTGAGTTTCTCAGTGGTGTCTTTGGACGTGACAATCTTGGAGGCGAACGTTCATAGGTAGGTAAAAATGAGCCATACCCCCCAAATTTTGCCCCTGAAAAAGGTAATTTAAGCTCAAATCATCATCTTCAATGAAAATCATTAAGCTTGTAATATAACCTAACATTTGCTAAAACTGCAAACAACCACTTACCCAAATTTTCTGCTGAAACTCCACCTTCAAAAACTTTTTGAAAATGGCCCAAAACGTTTTTAATCTTCTCATCCTTCAAGACATAAAATCCCGTATTAGTAATGGAATAACATAGAGAATTTTGAAAGTTCGTGTAAATTAAAATTGATATATGGACCAGATTGAAGTACATCTATAACAGGCACAACAAGCCAACTGTTATAAGCATCTAGAAGTTCATTCTTTTCAGGAGCTTAACAATAAAATATGAACCAATTATAGTTTAACATTTCAAATATGAACTAGATTAAATAAATTAAGAAATACAGTTAATCACATTTCATTGAGCATTCAACCAACAGTATCAACATAAATTTTCCAAATGTTGAGGAAGTTTCAGAGATCATCCAGGCAAGGAACTTAGCATCATGCAGCAAATTTTGCCAGAGGACAAAACAAGTACGTTATGAAAATCAGCCTATTACTTACTTTCTTTTCCATGCCTCGGCTTTCTAAAATAATGTCAATAAATTATTAGTAAGAAAGTAACCTGACTTCAACTTTTAACAAAATGGAAATGATTTGACAATGGTGTATCTTGTTTAGCATTATCAATATCATCACATTGCATAACTATCTATAAACTGCACAAAGGCATTAAACAGCCTTTTAAAACATATTCTTCTAGTCGTTTTCTAACATTCCTGGTGACGAGAAACTAACCTAGCTAAACCTATTTGGATATAAAAGTATGTCAAAATAACACTTTTGTGTTCTAAAGGTGCAAAGTCGTGAAAATTCTCATCGCTCATCAACAGTTGATATCATCACTCTCATCATTTCTCAACCAAAAAATGTATTAGTGAATCAATGGGCATATACCACATACAAACTCAACTTAAAGACTCATAGAACTCCAATGCACATAGAGAGTCACTACTTATTCTGATAAGCATATTGCCCATTATGCATAATCAAAACCAAAACTAAGCTTAATTTCAGATTAACCATTCCTTGCAACAAAGCTTAATACAATTGCATTGCCTACAAAGTATCATAAATGCTTAATCAAATGGCATTAACTGAAGCTTAATACAATTCCAAGTTTCAGAAAAAGAGAACAGGTGTTAAAATAATTGGATTTTTCTCAAAGAAAAGAACTAACAAAAATTAGACCCTTACAATGTAAGAGAAGGCGGTATCAGGGTTAATATTGTCGCCTTCATCTTCATGAAAGCAAGCTTCTCCTTCTTCAAGATCAGAATTTTCATCCATCTCCAAACCCACCGTCCCCAAAAACCCTAACCCTAAACTCGCAAAAACCTTAACCCCTCACCCTCCAAATTCCCCACCTTTCCAAAAATCAACCATCACCGAGATTTAACCTTTTGTTTTTAAAAGAAAAGAAAAAACCCAGAAAGGAAATCTCCCAATATCAACGGAACCCTATCAAATTAAAAGACAAAAAAGAAATTACACAAACAATCCCATTTGAATCAATCAATTAAACAAAATTTGTTAATTAATATTTCTTTTATTTTCTTTTTTTTTTGTTGCTTTATTTTTCATTAAACTCACGATCAGAGAGATATCGATGATCAGACGATCGAGATTGAAGTGATCGACGAGTGCCGCCGACTCAGGATTGACTCGTTCCGCGTCGCGGTGTCGAGTTTGTATTACGGTCCCTGTCTCCAGAAATTTGTTAAACACTTTTTTTCTTCTTCTTGAAAAGAAAAAAAAAACCTTAAAAATAAAATATGAAAAAAAAACGGCAGACACAAAGTCACAACAAAGAGCTGTGATTTTCGTGGGTCAGATTTTTTGGCTTTTTTTAATTATTTTTTATATATATTTAATTGGGCTTCACTTTTGATTTTCTTTTTTCACATGTAAATAATTCCATTGATGGCGCGTGGGAAGCAGGAGCGTGCGTGGGTGGGTGGGAAACTTGGGACAATTAATGAATAGTCAAAAACGGTGTCGTTTATACACTTTTTCGTTTTCATTCGGAGTTATGTACAGAAAAGTTCAATGATTGTAACTATGCTAATCTTTCACATTTTGTGGAGCAGCTGCAGAAGGGAATCTTTTCATCTTCCACGTTAAGGCAACTCTTTGTCTTTGGGGTTCCTTTTTTTCTTTTTTGGGGGGTGAGGAGGGGGGTTTGGGGTAAATTTTTTTAAGTAATGTACCTACGGAAGAACAATTGTTAAGTTAAGATATTAATACAGGAATAACTGGTAAGTTTAGGGATTAATCAAAAAAATTTAAAGCCTAATGTGAGAATATTTGTTTAGTTCGAGCCCCAATAGGGGAACAATTATCAAGTTCAAAATTTAACTTAGATTAAAAGATAAGTTGTAAAGTTCGGACCTCAAATAGTGATTTAACTTCTTTTTTAAGCATTTGGTTCACAAAATATATTACTATTTGTGATAATAGAATTATCGAAATTTAAGATTACTTAGTATATTAGTGAATATGTTATATCATCATTGTAAATACTTGTTTGGAATTACTAACTGCTCAATTAATTGTAGTTTTAGGGAATATAATTCCTTATATGAGCACCTTTAGGAATAATCCCGTTGAAAACAACTTGATGTTGAGAACAACTTTGTTGGAACAACATTGAAAGGCTAGCAAGATTCCTAGGTTGTTCCAATTTTTTAGATGTCTTGGAGAGCATGGTTTAAAGACTCAAATATAGAAACTGTTAAGCTTATTTCTTAATATTTCATTAGAATACAAGTGCTTCCTCCTTATTTATTTAATGAATAAATGATGCATTCGCACTTCAAAGTCTTTATTGCTAAAATGCTTTAAGTAAGTGTAACCATTATATAACTGCCATTATACCCATTATCTATACAAATTACCTTTCATTTTTTCACGTTCAATGAACCACTTTTAATCTCACCACACACAATTTTAGCATGTTTATGCCCGCTTTCTCTCCATAATCTTTTTACTTTTTTAACTTTTTTTTCAAGGCCTATAAATAGATGTTTAAACGTTTTATTTGGGGAGTTCTTTTTTTATCCATTGGCAATTTGAGCACTCTAAAATTCACTCCACGCATTCGTTTCTACAATCACAACCACCACTACAACTACCATTCTTCTCAGCCTCTTATTGGGTTCATTACCATTGCCTACCACCACACTTGTTTTCTAAAGCTTGCCTTGATTTTCCTCTCTCCCATCTCACTACGACTTTCCGTTTTGCTAGATTGTAACGTCTCTTTCTACAATCATGTTTGGTTCATTTTGTTGTTCGGAACTCGATGAGTAAGTTCATGGGCTAAAGTGAGTTCATCCATGGACGAGACCAGGGTTTGATCTATAAGTTCGCCTGTATAGTAGTGAAGTGTGTGGATGTGTGAGTTTTTACTTGTATTGTCTATATATATATAAGACATCATATCTGGCTCTTTTTGACACAATATCTATAACTACTCATAGCCCCTCCCCAATCCATAAATAGGAAGATAATGCATTTTGGCACTCTTGAACCCACGTCCTCCTACATTGATAATAATACCTATGCCAATTGAGCTAATATTCAATCAACTCTAAAAGCATATTTTTACCAACTTGACATTATTATAAAATTTGCACTTTTGTTAACATGTATAAATTTTTCTAACACCGCTGAAGAATTTTTAAGTTCGCAATAAAATTGTAAAATAACATGTATATCTCATAAGATATATTTTAAAATCAATTAAAAAAAATGTACTCATTAAATTAAGGGTAAACTAAAAAAATAGTCACTTTTGTTTGTTCTAGATTACATTTTAGTCACTTATGTTTGAACTGTTATGTTTTAGTCACTTATGTTATTGTTTTGTTACGAAGTAGTTACTCTATGTTAAGCTCTATTACCTCCCTAACGGCAGTCCTACGTGGCAGTCCAAATGAGTTTTAAATGCTAACTTGAATGTCATACATGATAGTCCAAATTAAATTCATTTAATTAAAACCTAGTTTCATCTTAGCAACTGAACATCAAAGTTGACATTTAAAACCCATTTGGACTGCCGTTAGGGATGTAACTGAGTTTAACGGTAGGGTGTCCACTTCGTAACAAAACAATAATATAAGTGACTAAAACGTAACATTTCAAACATAAGTGACTAAAATATAATCTGAGGCTATTTTTATAGTTTACGCTTAAATTAGAAAAAATTATCATAAATTACTAAAAAGGTGAAGTTTTAGGTGAAATTTTATGTAATTGAACCCAATCGGTTCCAAATATATAAATATTAATATAATTTTTTAAATATTAAACACATGCTAATCTATAAATGATACATTAAATGCAATATTTAATCCAAGATTTACTATAATTTTTATAATTAATCAAATACCATCAATTAAATCAAGATTATTGCTTTTAGAAATAATACCTACCCATATAAATCTATTAATTTTAAGGAAATTCAAATGAACTTTTACATTGAAATCCTAATATCCCATATTCAACCTTACCTGCAAAAAGTCTACATTAAAATTGGATGTTCAATTAAAGCTTTCATATAAATTATTTGCTTTTTAAAAAATTATATTCATTGGGTAAAACAAATTATTAAAATTACTGTTATAATATGTTTAAATTTTTTTAAAAAATTCTCATTTTATAACATGTTATAAATTTTTATAACTTATTTAATGTTATTGTATTTAATTTTTATAAAAAATTATAGTAATTACAAAAAAAATGGTTTATTTTATTTTTATCAATTTTCAAATAACAATATTTAATATGAATTAAAATTTACCTAATCTTATTTTTCTATATATAATGCTACATAAATGAATAATATATGTATAGTCTGCAAAATATAAAAATCAATTACGCTTTTTAAACAAGATATTAAGGGATATTATCTCATTAAATCCTTTTGTGTTTTAATAGTTTTTTTTATGGAGTTCCACCTCTGGGGTTGTAAATGAATTGAGCTTAAGCGAACAAATCTCTATTCATGTTCGTTTGTTTATTTTTAAGCTTGTTCGTGTTCAGTTTGTGTTCGTTAGGAATTTTAAATTTTTTGTTCATGTTCGTTTGTTTAATGTTCACGAACATGTTCATTTTAAAAAATTAATTTTTTTTTTATTTTTTTACTTTTTAAAATATTTTTATATTTTTTTGAATTTTTAAATTTTAAAAATAATTAATTATTGATGTGACATACACATGTATGTCACGTCAAGAAAATTAACTTTCCATCCATTTTTGAGTGATTTGATAAATAACACAAGTTTAAGAATTAAAAATGGTGAAAATTTAAATGGAGAGCTAACATGTTTTTTTATAAAGTTAGAGGACTAAACAAGTCATTATGCCTAAAATTTTAACAACTTTAATTATCTTTTGGTCCTAAAAATTAATTTGAATAAAATTTTAAAATTAAATTTCAAAGAATTCAAAAAATAACAAAAGAAGAAGAAGCTAAATTTATGAAGTTTTGTTTTTCAACTTGAACACAAATATGCTATTTCTTACTTGAATCAAATATCAAATAAGATTTTCTTTGGGAGTTACGGTTTGAATTATTAATTTGAAAAAAAAAATTATTATTCATCGATTAGAATTTATGTTAAAATTTAATTTTTGTTAAAATAATTTTTTTTGAATAATTTTATTATAAGTTCGGATCATATCTGTTAGTTTTTGGCATAAGACCTATTCATAATTCCTCTTGAACTTATAAAACCCACGTCTTCTATGATAATAATATTAATGTCAATCGAGTAGAGGCTCAATTAAATTGTTAAAATATTTTTAAATTTTAATTCTAATTTAAATATTAATATAAAAATAATTTTAATAAAAAAGAAATGAAATCTAAAAAATTTGGTTGGTTGTCGGGAAAGAGTAATAAAGTGTGACTAGGTAACCGCACGTGTTTAGCAGAACACAGATTAGCAAAACAAACAAAACTGTAACATTATACAGCTGTACTTTGCTGTTTTGACACTGACATTTTACATTTAAAACCCACCGGTAATTTCCGTATTAAAATGATTAGTATGTTTCTCAACCAATACCAGATTTTTTAGGTTAAAATATGTCGTTAGTCCTTATACTTTTTATAAATTTGAAATTTAATCTATATTTTTATTTTTCAGATTTCAAAATTTTAGCCTAACTATTAGCATTGTTAAGATTGTTTTGGTAAATCTAGGTTCATTATATGGCTAGTGAGTGAATTTTTTTTATTTTTAAATGTCACATTAATATATTTAATAAAAAATAATAGCGTTAATAACAAGACCTGAATTTTGAAATTTGAAAAGTAGAGGGACTAAATTACTGGAAATAAAAGCATAGGGATTAAATTTTAAATTTATGAAGAGTATAAAGACTTACAACATATTTTAACCTAGTTTTTTATTGAAAAAAATTATTATATGTAAAGGACAAAAGCACCCTTATAAAAATATAACTTAATTTGTATACAAAAGGTTAATTTAATAATTTTACAATTAAATTGGTATCCAACTTGACCCATGGCACCAACTTGGTCAAATACTTAATATAAGTATAGGTAGATAAATATATATTGAAAAAACCTCAGTTTGCACTTCATACCAATTATGATAATGTGATTATTGGTGGAAGAGAGAAACTTGGTTACTAGTCACTTGAAAAACAATGTTGTTCTAACAACTATTAGAACAAAATTTAGGCAGAATTAAAGAGTTTGCATAATCAATCCAAAGCGCAAATAAGTCCAAGAGATAAGAAAATAATTGACACATAATATTTGTTAATGCAGTTCAGATTCCCTAATCTTATATTTGTGAAGCTTCGCTCAATAAATGATTTTATTCACCAATTGTTCGGGTCACCTATTGGCTTAAGCCTAATCTACCTTTACATAGAGAAGAAATTGAAACCCCAATATCGAACTCTATTGTACAAATCATTCTCCCACAAATATCTCACATTGCATAAATCTATCCATAACAAATCCATAAAGGAGGGCATGTTAAAGACACCCCATACGAATGAAGAATAGTGTCGATCAACAGCCTAGTTATAGGCTGTCTAATGTGGTTAGCAATAAAAGTTTTGAAAGGCTTGAAATACTTCTTTAAAGGTTGATTTTATCCATTAACTATCTTCCGTATTTATCACAATAACCTTCACAAACAAGATCGCCAACAACTTGAAATACTCCTTTGAATGAATCAAACATATATCTCTAAAAAACAGCACTTCAGTTACCAAGAGACAAAAGACTTCCATATATGTCAAACCACATCAAGGTATTTGATTGGGAGACTTAGTATTTAAGGCGATTCATGCTTCTGTTTTGTCAAATATGCCATACTAATGGATCGAGTTCAACTTAACTGAAACCTACACAAGGCCTAAAATGATGGCCCAAGTAGAAAAACAAGCTCGTTATAACAGAACATGGAATGAGCAGGTAAAAAACCCAACATATTTCTTATCTATACTATTATTTAATTACCTAACCGAGTTGGTGTTATAAGTTAATTGGACACCAACTTAGTTAGAGGAACTACGAAAATATCCTTTCGTAATTAAAAAAATCAGTTATATTATTTTTATAAAAAGATTATATTATTTGAGGGTATTTTGGTCTTTTTATTTTTAAAAAACTTAATTTTTTTTTGCATGAGGTTGGATTTGGACCCTTACTATTAACATAAATAAAAAAATTTTAACTTTACCACTAAACCAAAACTTTATATCAATATAATATTTACATTTTAATTATATTATGCATACTTTATTACCTCTATCAATTGTATATATCCATATTTACTATTATTTAAGCTCTTGTATGAGTTGGTGTCACGAATCAATTGAGAACCATTTCAATTAGGAAAATGACGAAAATGCCATCTTGTAATTAAAATAAAATATATTATTCAATGGTATTTTAGTCTTTCTATTAACAAACCAATAAATATTTTCCATGAGGTTGAATTTGAACTTGTGCTATTTATATAGCTAAAACATTATTTTACCACCAAACAAAAACTTTATTTTAATATAATATTTACATGTTAATTCTATTATGTATATTTTATTACCTCCATCAATTGTGTTATTTAAGCCATTGCTTAAATTGGTGTCACGGATTAACCGGGAACTAACTCAGTCAATAAAATTACAAAAATGTCATTTCGTAATTAAAACAAGCTATATTATTTGAGGGTGCTTTAGTCTTTTTATTAAAAACCAATAAAATTTTTGCATAAGGTTGGATTTAAACTGACATCTATGCTCCAAGAATGTAGTTTCCACACACATAGCATGTGATAGAATTTCTAGTTATATTTAAACTCCTGAGTTTGTATCATGAGTTTGTTACGAGGTTGGATTTGTCGTGACACCAATTTATTTAAAGACTTCAGTATCATGATATTAAATCATATAATTATTTGATACACTAGTAGTGAAATTTTTAACTCAAAAGAGATAAACCATCACGAGTCCCATTTATTTAATTTTTATTTATTTTCTAAATATCCCTTGAGGGAAAATATTTTGTACACTGCCAGAAGAATTTTTAGACTCCACAAGTAGAATTAGAAGATTATCAAATGTCTTATAAGGGTATGATAAAATATTAAAAAAATAAAAAAATCATGATAACATCTTAAAGTTGCTTGTGGAATAAAAAATACACGTGTACCAAATACTCACCCATAAATTTATGACACCTGATGGTTCTTTAACTCTACTTGTAGAGTAAAAACTAAAAAAACTCCATAAATATATCAAATAATAATTTTATTAAATTTATATAAATATACACCACCCATTATTGGATGAATTTATTGCTTAGTTTATAGGTTCATTCTTGAGGTTTCTTTAACCTTTTTAATGGAATAAACGTTATCTTTAAAGAAAATTATTTTTAAGGATTAGTATTGATATAAATACTGGGTAAATTATATTATTAGTCACTTAATTTATAGGTAAATTTTTTTTTATTTTAGTCATTAATAAAAAAATTACATTTTGATTACTAATATTTTTGAAATTGTGTTTTTAAGTTACTCGGACGTTAAGTGACTAATTGTGACATTCTTTTAGTTAGTATAATAATAATTTTAGTCCTTAATATTTATACTTTCTATCAAATTGACCCTAGTTGTATATAAAGATTATAAAAAAAATTAAAAAGACAATTCAGGTTATTGTAACAACAAATCTTCAGCATTTCCATAAAATCATGAAAACACAAAAACAAAATAGATCAATTTCAATATCTTAGCATCATATTTATATTATATAAAGCTTAAATACGATTAAAAACTAATGTTCATACAAGATAATTTAAGATTCTATTACAGAAAAGCTAAAACCCGTTCAATATTGAGACATAAAAATGAAAAATGATTATTCAATAGATTTAATAACAAATTAAAAACAAAATAGAACTAAAAAAAAGTTAAATCATTACAAGCTTCTTTAGTGTTTTTTTTGAAACCAAATTAGTAATGTCTTCAAGTTGAATTCCATGTTGAGAATTGATATTACAAAAACTTATGAAATTGACTTTAGTGCCATTTTTTTAGCAAAAAATAAAATAAGATACACCACAATTCTTTTTAAACTCAATTCAAATTTTTAATTCAATTAAATTATTTAAAAAACCCAAATTGTGAAAACAAATTTTATTCTTAATCTTTTTTTCCTTATAACGAAAAACAATTTCCCCTCATTTCTCCCAAATTTTACCTATTTTTTTAATTTTAATTTTTTTTCTAAAATTTAAAATTAATTTAAATTGTTATAATTTTTATACAAAATTAAAGTCAAATCAACAAAACAAGGTTTGAATTTGAAATTATACCAATTAAAAAGCGCAACCATTAGCCACTTAATGGTTTTGTTTGGGCAAATGTTTGGTACATTGTCCGTGTAATTCTTAGATTCCACAAACAGTGTTAGCAGGGACGTAGGGGTAGGTAGTGCCCTAGTCCCCTCCCCAAAATTAGAAAATTACATTCTTTGTCCTTAAAAATTTATAAACAAGTAAGGATAAAATTGTACTTTGCCCCTACAAAATGATAAAATTTTAATTTAGTATTTTAAAAAATTATAAAGATATTAGTTAGTACAATGGTGAAATTGCATTTTAACTTTTACCAAAATTTATGACTTAATTTCGGCTCCCAAAAATAATTTTGGCTTTACCATTGAATGCTAGGATGATGACAAGTGTCCTTAGTATTATTTAGTACAATGGTAAATTTTTGCTTGTTAATTTTACAAAAAAAAATGTAATTTTAGCTATTCATTTAAATTTTCATTTCTTTTAATTTTTTAACTTATATTATTTATCAAATCACCTTAAAATAAAATAGAAAACATGACATCTATGTATATGCCTGATAGTAATTTTTTAATTTTTTAATGTTAAAAATTTTAAAAAAATATTTTATATTTTTATACCTTTTAAATAATTTTTATTTTTAAATTTTTTTGATTTTTTAAATAATTAAAAGTTAAATAATTACTGACGTGACATTTACATGAAAATCTACATGTATGTCATCATGGAAGAAGCCATAAATTTTTTTAAAGGGGGTTGAAATTAAATTATAATTTTTACGATACTAAAAATATAATTTCACATTTTAATAATTTCTACCTTTATAATTTTTAAATGATTAAATCAAATTTTTATAATTTTTAATGGGTCAAAATATAATTTTACCTTTACTGATTTAAAATTTTAAAAATTTAAAAAGTCCTAAATAAAAAAAAAAATTTATTTTAGAGGTGTCGGGCCCTACCATCCCTTTGCCTCTGAATGTCACGTCAACAAAGTAGAGAATAACTTTTTTATTCATTTTAGATACACTGATAAACAATACAAATTTAAAGACTAAAAGAGATAAAAATTAAATTAAAATTTAGAATAATTTATTTTAAAAAATTGAAAGGTGGGATAAGACTTTATTCCTAAAAAAATATTATTTCAAAACAAAATAACAATTAACTTATGAGTTCAATTAATATTATTTTGACAAATCAAATTCAAACAAAATAATAATAATAATAAATCCCTTTCATTTTCAGCTTCGAAATCTCCTCCTAATATTTTTACCCGAAGACAACGACGATAATTTACCTTCAACGTCCCTTTCAAAGCTTTCATCTTTTCTTTGCTTTATTAGGGTTTGCAAATTTTTATTATTAATAAAAATCATTTTTTTATTATATAAAAGAAAACAGATTCGATCATATACCTAACCCCTAATCTTCGATCTTTACACCCACATTTCAATAAATTCTACACCAATTTAAACTTTTTTCTTCTTTTTGGAATTCCCTTTTTTAGATTCAGATAGATTTTTATTTCACTCTCACGTTTAACATAATTTTACAGAATTTTTTTTCTCACAAATTCAACGACACCCTTTTGCTTACATTGTTTGGTAAGTTCCAATTTCGCTTTTTCCTGTTAGCAGAAAAATATTATGTTAAAGCTTTGTCCGTACAATCAACGTAAAAGGTGAGTCTTTGATGTTATTATTGTTGCTTTATTGATATATATGTGTATTTTTTTCATTTTCTTTATTTGCAGTGATTGAAAGAAGAGAAAATTGTTAAGGAAGGAGTTGATTGCCAAGAATTAAAAAAAAAATTTAAAAAGGCTACTGTCAAATGTTTGGTTCCGATAGGAATCCGGCGAGGGATGCCGGCAGAGTGTCCACTGCCGGCATGGTGTTGTTACCTATTCAGTTTACATGGCCACATGGTGGTGACGATGTCTCTATATGTGGCTCTTTCAATGGGTGATAATTCAATTATATCTCTTTCTTTTAACATGCTATTGGTATGAAATTTTTTTCATTAGTGTTTGGATTAATGGTTAATCGTTTGAAATTGAAGGTGGACTGAGCTCGTGCGAATGTCACAGGTTGAAGGTTGCCCCAATGTATTTAAAGCTGTCTGTGCCGTACCACATGGTAGTCATGAGGTTGGTTAGTTTGCTTTATAGGAATTGAAAATTCAAACTTTTTGAATATTACCCTCCGAGAATCGGACCCATTTTGGACATGTACCCAAATTTGACATTTAATTTGTTCAATGCTCTTATATGATTGCTGTGCCATTTTTATTAGTTGAAATGAATGGATTTTTAGCTTAGGGTGCCTTTATTGTCTAGCAACTTCTAGAGCATGTCAATCCTAATCTCTTGGTGATGACCTTTGTATTTATTTGCTCATTTGTGTCGGCTCTTGTATGTAGTACAAGTTTTTTATCGATGGTGAATGGCGACATGATGAACAACAACCTCACAGGAATGGCGAATATGGAATAGTTAACACTTTTGACACTCTACCTGTACCTGCAGAGGTCTCTCAGGTACAACCTCATTCAGAGATACTTCCTAATGTGCTAGTTGATAATAGTCTCATGATATAAATTTATACACAAGCTTTGCCTAAGTATTTTTTGTTTTTTAAACTTGGTTTAGCATTGTGTTTGAGCATTAAAATTGCAATAAAAAGTGGAATCATCATGATTGCAAAAGCGGGTATGAACTTTCTTTTCTCTGATGGATATAGATGGAAATGCAATTCCAATTGCATTGCCAAATGGACTAATGATTCTTTTTTAATAATTTAAGTTGTCACTGATTAGCTAGGCTTTACAACTACTGTAGCTTTTTTTGGGGGGGTTCATAGTGTAGATTTTTTGGTGCTTCTGTCCTAGTTCTTAATGCATGCTCACTGCCCAGCATGCAGCTCATCTATTTTTTCATTCATTCATTAATCAATTAATAATACACTTTATTTTTTTAAATTTCTTTTTGCTTTTTCATGTAAATGGATTCTGGTACCTTTTTGCGATGCAGCATCAAATTCCTGCAGTTATATTGAACCAAACAATACCTAGGATTTCAGAAGAGGATTTACGGGCCTCCCGGTATCAAATATCTGCATTCTTGGCAGCACATACGGTTTATGAGTTACTACCTGAGTCAGGCAAGGTTTGGCTGCATTCCTATCGGCTCTCCTTCACGATACACACATATATCTGCATGTTTAACTCTGATCAGGCATATTACTTTCACTTTGCTAATTTAGACAGATCTGCCTTACAGGTTGTTGCATTGGCTGTTGATTTGCCTGTAAAACAAGCATTTCATATTCTGGCTGAGCAGGTATCTGTTTAGTTCATTTGGAGGTTAGAATTTAGTTGATGTTTTTGGGGATGTCTTTGCGGTTCCTGATCTTTTGTTGGTTAAGATTCATGTTTCAAAAGATAGAGAGGAAATGTCTGTACTTTTCCTTTGCTAACCATTTCTGCTTAGAGTCTTTTCTAGCTGTAGATGTATCTAGATTTCTCCATGGACATTGCTTACATTCTTAGAGCCTATTTGGTTGTTGCTGATAAAGAGCTTGGATACATATCTCTTCTGAGTCAAGCCATTTTCAGGGTATCCCTGTTGCTCCTCTTTGGGACTTCTACAAGGGGAAGTTTGTTGGAGTTATTAGTGCTTCGGATTTTATATTGATTCTAAGACAGGTATGTCATAATGCTGAATCAAGTTTTTTGGGCTAGAAAGTCTTCCAAAATCTACTTAGAGTTTTCCTTTTTTTCTGATTCCAACTACTAGCAAGTTTCTCGATATTAAACTAGATAGTTGTCTGATAGCTGTTTAAAAAAAATTTTGGCGCATTTATCTTAATGTATACTCTTTTCCTTATGCAGCTTGGAAATCATGGATCAACTTTGACAGAGGAAGAGCTTCAAACACACACTATTTCTGCCTGGAAAGAGGGAAAGGCTCGCAGGAACGGACAAGTTGATGGGCATGGGAGACCAATTCCAAGACATCTCATCTTTGTTAGTGTTTTAGTGCTTTGCCATTTATATTAACTTATGAAGGATGTGATTCTTATACACCTGCATGTCTGTTTTCTGTTTGTACAAATGAAGTGAGCCATTTCTTCTTTCATGTTTTTATGTTTATGTTTTAGCTTAGACATATGCATGCGTTATGTAGTAATAATGTGAGTCAAGGTCTGGTTGGTGACCACTACAACTAGATATTTTTTTGAAAACAACTTCACGCTATGTTTTAGGGATTAGATATGGAATAGCAGCAATAATTGTAGTGTTGGGGAAGTAAAATGTCATTAAGAACTAACAAGATTCCCGAAAAAGAAAGAAGAAGCTACCACGAGTTCTTTAGAACATTTTCTAGCAAACATTCCAAAAAGGAAAAATCCAGCCAGAAGTATTTAATGGAACTTGAAAGTGAGGGCTGGGATTAGGTAACTGTCCTGTGAATGACTATTCTATGCTATGGTAGCCATGAGCCAAAAGCATTCTCTTTGTTTGGGTAATATGGTCATTAGTTGCCAATACCTATTTTCCGCATACTATGCTTTCTTTTTGCTTTTGTGTTTTGGAAAAGTCGTGCCTTTTGGTTCCTCTTTTGTCATATTTTTAGTTCATGCCTTTCTGCTCCGCCTCTTATTTCCTTTGTGCCATGTCATTTGAGAGAGACAGTATACGAGTGGTGTTATTGACCCTTCTTGTTGGTTACACAGGCTGGGCCAGGTGATAATTTGAAGGATGTAGCTTTGAAATTTTTGCAAAATGGAGTTGCCACAATTCCTGTCATCCATTCATCCTTAGAAGATGGTTCATTTCCCCAATTATTACATCTTGCATCGCTTTCTGGAATACTAAAATGTGAGCCTTTTAATAGTGTTTTCAGTTAACCTTTTTTTTTCTTTTTCTTTTTTGGGAAGTAAATGGCTTCTTTCTCCCTAACCAATGGAGTTTGATTTCTAGGCGTATGCAGATATTTCAAACATTGTTCTGGTTCTTTCCCCATGCTACAATTACCAATTTATGCTATCCCTCTGGGTACATGGGTTCCAAGAATCGGAGAATCCAGCAGTCGGTCATTTGCGATGCTGAGACCTACTTCTTCTCTTAGTTCAGCATTAAATATGCTAGTTCAAGGTATGCTACCCTGTTTTGTCAACATTTTATGGATGTAAAAGAGAGTACGAATAAGGAGAGTAAGGTTAAGTTTAATTCCTCAAGAGGCCACCTCAAATTGATGAGAGATTTTCTCATATATATACGTTTGTGTGTGTGTGTTTTATGTATTGTTATGATAAGTTTTCCATTTTTTTTCACAGCTCGAGTAAGTTCAATACCTATAGTTGACGATAATGACTCATTACTGGACATATATTCTCGGAGGTAACATGTCGTTCTTGATTGATTATCTTCCTAGTTTGCCAAACTTACAATCAGCTTGGGCTGAAGGTGATAGTTCATAATTTTTTTGTTGGTCTCTTTTTTCAGTGACATAACGGCATTGGCGAAAGGCAGAGCTTATACACATAATCTGAATGAAATGACTGTTTATCAGGTTACTGTTGTCACTTCTGTTTTAACTTTTCTCTTGTTTAGGAATTTGGATGTGTTGCGGAAGTTTTACAGAGCGGAGTTGACAAAATGGGGCTAAGCCTTGGCCCCCCTTGCTCCTCCGTACACTGAACACAAAAAATGATTACCCCCAAATTTATTATTTAATCTTCTTTTTGTCTCGGTCCCTTATGTTGCTTTGACTTTTCATTTCCCCGGAGTATTTGGGTCCAGAACTTGTATCGAACACCTATTTAGGTATAGGCATGAGGGTACAATTCTCCAAATATATGAAAAAGATTAGAAAAGGTTGAACATTATCCATGTCTAGATATATATACACACACTCACCCCCTGATGAAACCTAAGAGTAGCTTCCATATTTGAGCTAATGTACACTGCATCTACAAGGATTCTGCTGATCCTACTAGTTTGAAACTGATTTCTTACAATGCAGGAAACTCGTTTCCTAACCCTTTTCTCTATTTATTCGTTAGGCATTGCAATTGGGACAAGATTCCAACAGTCCTTATGAGCCAAGAACACAAAGATTTCAGATGTGTTTGCATACCGATACATTGCTTAAAGTGATGGAACAATTGGCAAACCCTGGTAACTCTCTCTCTCTCAAACTCCATTATATTTGTTTTGTTTTTTATTTTTGAAGAACGATAATGATTTGGTGGCCTTTAGATCAAGTGAAGTAGCATTGCAATATATTCCGAGATAAATCATGTAGTTCAATTCCAAAAAAGTATCACCCATCTGACAGTATTTTAACCCAACCTGATTTTCAGGTGTCAGACGACTTGTTATCGTGGAAGCCGGCAGTAACCGCGTAGAAGGCATTATCTCGCTGAGCGATGTTTTCAGGTTCTTGCTCGGTTAGTCCGAAATAATTTACAGATGAACTATCTAGGAGAGGTGAGTTTTTGCAGTGGCATTTGGACTCCCATGTCTTGTAGGCAACATTCCAAGGCCCCAATGTTCCGAAGAAACTGCAATACTTCACACCGATTAATCGAATCGAATCAAATCAAATCTCATTCAACCATTGGAATTGACCTCATGCATTTTGCTTGCATATTTTTATTTTTAGAAATTTAGGCCAAAGAAAGAGGCATCATTGTAAATTTAAGAGAATTTCATTTTTTTTCCTGCAAAATTTATCCATCCCTTGCAAACCAATGGTTTCACCATGGTAGATGGCCATTATCTGCTAGGAAATATGTGACCTGTAATTGTTTTAGTTTATTGTTGTCTTCAAGTTTATAAGTAAAGATATGGGGGAGGATTATATTACTTTACTGAATGCACTGTACTCCCGTGTTTGAAACTCGTGTAGGTTAGACACATATCCATATCCATATTCGATATTCACCTCGAACCTCATTCATGAAGCTGTTTTCTGGCCTTTTGTTCTGCTCTGCATATGCATTGCTCTTAGGATTTCTATGATAATTCTCTTGTATAGTTGGGTTTTTTTGTGCACTAGGAAATAATTATTAATTGTTTATGCAAAGCATGATATAACATTAAATAAATTAAAACTCCAAATTAAACATAATGCAACATTAAGAAATAATAAGTATTAAAAAGATCTATTTTGGGAATTTACTTTTACACTTATTTTGATATTCTAAAAAACCCCTAATATTTTAGAATGCTATATTCAAATAAAAAGAAAAAAAATATTCTAAAATTGACTACAGTTATTGAAGAAACTTTTTTAACGTTTCAGATCAATTTTTAACAATCCAAAAAATATATTGGGAAAGATAAAAATTTGGTTTCCTTTCAATTGAAAAAAAAATCGTATTTTGTTTTTATATTGAAAAATAAACAATATATAAAGAGAGAAGCCAAAATCTTATCTCCTTTATTTTTTTAAGAGTAAACTACAAAAATAATCTTTTATATTTGTTTAAGTTTACATTTTGATCACAGATGTTTTAATTGATAATAATTTTATCACTTATTGTTGTCTGCTATTAAAAGTGTAATGGAATTACACGTGGCATGTTAAATGTTGAAATAGATATTGTATCTTATTTTTTTATGTGGGCCCTACCACTTATGTATTTTTTTTCTCTCTCACATTTCTTTATTTTATGGTTAAACTACATAGATAGCCACCTAATTATGAAAAATTTTCATTTTAGGCACCTAAAATAAAAAGTTTGCAATTTAAGCACACGTTACATAATTCAGTCATTTTGGTCCCGTTAAAATCACAAACGGCAAGCTAACGTGACAATTAAAAAAATCACAATTCTTGATAAATGTAGAAGTTTCACCCTTCTACATCTATCAATTATGATAAGGAAATAGGTAAAAAAAAAAATCCCCATTAACTAAGCTATGGGACATAAAGGCTTACCTTCAAGAAAATTGCATCTCCTTATGGAACACTTTCAAACATATTCTTCTGTTCAGCTTTTTCTCATCCCAGGTGAATTTGCAGCAGTAGCAGCAGAGAGGGACAGTGGTGGGGGAGGAAGGGGGATGGAGACTGTTGGGGGGGGTCCGGTGGGGGAGAGGGATGAGGTGAGAGATTTTTATTTTATTTAATATTAATATAAATAATCATATACAGTTTAAAGTTGTTATTATTATTATTTTTGAAAATATTATGTATTTTTATACATTTCTTCGATTTTTTTATGATTAGAATTAAATTGAGGCTATTTGTAAATTTTAAGGGTTAATTTTTTAAAATTATGACTAAATTAATATAATATATAAAAATTGAGGACTAAATTTGATATTATACCGACTTTTTTAATTGCCACATTAGTTTTAATGACAGCGACCAAAATGATCAAATTATATAACGTGGTGCTTAACCGATATCTTCGTCATTTTAATATACACAGTCTAGAGAAGAATAAAGGTACATCATATTTCTTCAAATATAGATGTTCGAATCTAAACCAACCGTTCTGTTGGCTGGTATCAAGATGTGGGTTAGCCGAAAGGAGCAAGCAGAAGTTGTTTTTGGCATACAAGATTCTCATGGCGAATAATTTCAGTACCCCAAGGACATCTTGCTAATGCAACACAATGAAATTTGTCAAGAAGTACTTTAGCTCTGATCTTGCACCTGTTAATCCAAACATGCAGAGAAATCCAGCTTGAAGTTGATTCTCGCGACTCGATGAAACGGGGGGTCGGGGGATTAGGAAATCATGTACTTTATATGTGAACTGTTTTCAGCAGTGTTGGGGTGATAAGTGAGTGAGGCAGGGATGGTGATACCATTGATATTGTTAACTTCCCACGGTGTAGTTTGTAAATTTCACGACTGTATTGATACATAATTTAAATTTTAAATAAATTAATTAAAAAAATTATATTTAAATTTATTCATTTTGAAGTAGATATATATATATGTATACATAGGTTAGCTTTAAAATTTTAAAGAGTGTTTTGGTCATTCACTTTTAATAGTTAAGATATATAAAAAAACTAAACATAGATAGATATAGCTACAGATATCACTCATGAGAAATACAATTTCTTTTTGCGTACATGATATGGATTAGATGATGTAAATACATTAGAGCTTGTCGCTACACAACACAAACTCAATGTTTGAGGCATTGGAGATATGAATATGGAATCTTTTGTCACTGATGTCTCTACTTATGACTGCAACAATACTTGGCTACTATACTTTGTTGAGCAAAGTAATATCAAAATGAGCATCCTCTAAAACTTATGGATGGTTGTCCATATTCGATTTAACACTATATAGAAGAAGCAGTATATATATCATACAGTTTGAGTGAATTTTCAACTCTATTGAGAAAAGAAACTAGTAAAATGCAACTTCAATAATTATTAACCACCAAACATGCTTGGTGATAATCAATGAAAACAAAACAGAATACTAACAAGTCATCAAAACCCTAATATTGTGGCAAATATGATCGGAAGCTAGAGCTTTATGAGTGCGAAGCACGGCAGGGAATTCATCCGGAAAGACCAGAGCTGCACCGTATCGCCTTTCTTGAGTTGGTTGTTCTTCACAATAGGGTTCCAAGTGTTAGTGAGGACATAGAGCGAACTTGACCCCATAACCCACTTGTTCAAGGTAATGCTCGTTCCCTTCATGGATGGATCTAACAACAACACCTGCATGGGGTTTTTGTCATCTAACTCTTTAGCCTCTGCCTCGTTGAGAAAGTCATGAGTTTTGACTTGCGAGAAGGGTATGGAGAAACGACTGGCAGTAGGGTTTATGTCGGAGAAAAAGATGGTCTTTTGTATGACCAGAACCAAACCCCTACCTCCCATCTCTTCAACTATAAGTTGTCTGAATTTGGGAGGCAAGTCTGGTGGTGGGATTGGGCAAACGGATTTCTCTTGCTTCTTGCTTCTCTTCGGCTTCAGCTTTGGTGCTACCCGATCGCCATCGCCATCGTCTTCCTCTTCTACAGCTTTGAGATTGCGTTTCCTTTTCAGTCCAACGCTGTTGTTGAATTTAAACCTCAGCTTGAAACCCGTATGGTCTTGTTTGCAAAGGATTTGAGGTGGTGGGGGTGCATTGTGGCTTTTCTGAAATTTCTGTTGGTCAACATGGACTACGTGCAACAAGTAATCAAAAGGACCCCAATTGGGATCAACCTTTGTATCCTTAAAATCATCACGGCTAAGAAGCTCCATCATCTTATCGTTTTCAATAACAACAAATTATTTTCTGTATTTGCTTGAAACTGAGAATGCTGCTTTCTTGAGATAAATGTCCGGTGTATATAAATAGGAGAAGGGTGCTTGAGATGAAAGTAATGGTTCTTGAAATATGACCGTTAAACTATAGTCGGGGGCATTTGAATGGAGTTGTTGTAACTGGCAGAAAGGCGGCAAAAACTGGGCAAAGGTGTAAAAAAACCCAAGCCCCCACGTTCTGTTTCTTGATATCCGAACGTTGAATGATGATCAAAGGGTTTTCCCGGTGGTCAATGGGCTTTCCCGGTGAACTGCTTTTCTTTTTTTAAATTTTTTTATGTAAGAATTTAGAAAGCTTTCGTCTAAAACAAAATCTAATCTAGCTATAAATTTAATTAAAAACCTTGCCAATATATTTAATTAAAAAAGAAAGAAAGTAAACTATCAAAATAGTCACTTTATTTACCTCATGTTACATTTTAGTCACTATGCTTAAAATGTTATATTTTAGTCACTTATGTTATCGTGTTGTAACATTTTAGTCACCGAGCCATTAATTGTTGTTAACGGTGTAACGGTAAGTTGACGTGGCATGTTAAATCATCATTTTAAATAAAAATTTTAGGTTAAATTCTACAATTGATCCCTATATATATATTTTTTTGCATTTTGAGCAATTTAAATTTTTTCTTTTATGTTCTTTTAACATTTTTTTTTCTTTATTTTTCATTCTCTTTTGCTTTTCCTCTATTTTCCTCCCTTCTTCATTTCTATTAACGTAGTTTTTCCATTTGCTAAAACTAGTCCACAAGCTCGCCTCACTCAAAAAATTAAATTGTTCAAAATAAATAAAAGTATAAGGATTAGTTTTAACAAATGAAAAACATAGAAAAACTACGTTAAAAAAATGAAGAAGGGAGCAAAATAGAGGGAGAAGCAAAAGAGAATGGAAAAGAAAAAGTTAAAAGAACATAAAATAAAAAATTAAATTGCTCAAAACGAAAAAATATGGAGATTAGTTGTATAAATTAACCTAAAATTTTTGTTTAAAATGATGATTTAATGTGTCACGTCAGCTTAACATTACACTGTTAACCTCAATTAACGGCTCAGTGACTAAAACGTAACATTTCAAACATAAGTGACTAAAATGTAAACTGAAGTAAACAACAGTGACTATTTTGGTTGTTTACCCATAATTATTTGGATCAATAATTAAAATAAAAAACAAATATTGAGCCGCCAAGTCAAAGAAAGGTTATTTTTTAAAAAAGGCAGAGGCTTTTGGAAGTTTTGAACTTGATTTTTTCTTTAATGGTGTCTTATCAAGAAAGAGATAGAATCAGAGAGCAACAATGGTGAAAAGAGATAAAGAAGAACTAAGCGAAGAAGAAAGGAAAGCACTTCGAGGGAGCAAATTTGCTCCTCTCCCTCCTCCCTCCCTTTCCAAACCCAGGTTAGGGTTAGGTTTAGGTTTAGGGCCCCCTTTTTATTATTATCTAATTTCGAATTTGATTCAATTTTATTTTTTATTTTTCACTGAGTTGTAATTATGATTGCAGATTGGCTCATCCAGGAGGACCTTTAACAACCAATAAAGCTGCTGCTTTGGCTAAATTCCTCGAAAGGAAACTCCAAGATCCCAACGGCTTGTCTTCCATTAATCCTCAACTCCTTGAATTGGCTGTCAATAACGCTAAAGCTACCGTCTTTCAAAGTACTCTTTTATTCATTTCTTTTTCTTTTCTACTTTTAATCTTAGTTTGGTTTTCTTTAATATGATTTTTTTTTTGGAATTTTTGCTTAATTTTGCATCACAGATCTGATCTAGTTCATAGAAAATTTATTTGTGTGCTAAAATTTGACCCTTTTTTTAGCTTAGTTTAAGTGTCAAATGGACTCTAAATTGCTTGGACTTGGATTTAGTTTTATTTATGTTTGTATTAGTTGTTTTCATGGGAAGAGAAGCTGTTGGTTTATTTGATTTTGGAACATGAATGGAAGAGAGATCATAGGTCATATAATCACAATTTTTTGAATCTTATAAGAAATCCAGTTGCTAAAACTTTCTATATTTTTTTTAATTATATATTTGGAGGATCATATCCCTATTCCCATGTCCGAATACTAGTAGTTTAGAAAAATTAAAAAGTCCGGTAACATAGATTGCAATTCAGCAAGTTACCTAACAAGTTCATCTTTAGGGTTCTAGTTGTTTGCATATGCTTATAGAATCTGCTTTAGAACGTATTTAGAGGATCATATCTCTATACATCTGTTTGTAGTGTCGAGGTACTTTAGGAAAAAATAAAGTCTCTGGTAAAAAGATGACAGTTTAGCGAGTTACCTCACTGTGCAGCCTTAGCTTGTAATTCCTTTTCCTTCTTTCTGTGATATCTGTTTTTCTGTTTATGTGTAGGTGGGGCTTCGAGATCTGGAACTAGGGTTCGACACGTAGATTCATTCGGTGACTCTGAGGTACTTTGATTCTGCCATTTTCTAATCATTTACACGCAAAACTCTCGTGGTGTTTTTGCCTCTCAATTTGTTACCGGTCCATCAATTTCGCAGGACTCGTCGGAAGAAGCTAAGTCGGGAATTCCCGAACCTAAGAAAGATACGAACAAGAACAAGAACAAGAACAAAAAGAATAAAAAAAAGAAGAACAAAATGAAGAAGGTACATTTATATTTTGCCAACCATATGTTCTTGCCCTGTATTCCATTATTAACTGATCAAGTGAGAAGCTTTAACTATTGCAGGTAGTGGAGGATCATGAATGTACATTGAAAAGACCTAAAAAGAAAGTCAAACTATGATCAAATCCTTGCTTTAATACTAGGTTTAATTTCAAAAAAAGAAAAGAAAAGAAAGTAGGACTTAAACACTGGGGGAATCATCAAAGAAGCAGAAAGGATCACTGAGAAGTTGGAAAGCTCTGTTGGGAACCCTTAATATTTGGAGGGTGGTTCATTTTAGGACAAATTTACTTGTGTCATTAGTTCTTGCACAACATTAAGTTCATTGATGAATCTTTATTGTTTTCTGGGTTGAAATGGTGAAATGAAAATGAATTCTCTCCCATCAAAACAAACTACTGCTCTTACTATTAGAGAATTTATATGATTCATTGGAGAGTTTTTATTAAACCAAAGTTTGGGTTTGGATTTTTTTTCCTGTTATTTTTCTATCAATTACTGTTCTATCTGATAAATTTTTAATCACCCATTCAAAAACTTTTGACTTATACAACCTTTTTGGTAATTTTTGTTTGAATTAATTATAAAATATGGGGTTATAATGTACTATTGATGTTCAAAGTATTGTTGTATTGATTAGGTTTTTGAATTTCTTTTATAAAGGGGTTGAGATAAGATTAAAAGAAATTTAGGGAAGCTAAAAATTTTGTGATATTGAAATTATCAACGTGTCTTATGCTTGGGCAAAACAGTATGCTGCAATTGGGTCCGTTTGAATGCTGATGGTACTATTAGAATTTATGCCGATTTTGCTGTAGTCGGGGAATAGTACGCGATCAAAATGGAGGGTGGATTTTAGGTTACAATATATATTTGGGGAGTTGTTTTGTACTTGATGCTGAATTATGAGACATCTTGGGTGGTTTGTTACTTTTATTGGATCGGGATTATGATAGTGTAATAATTCAAACTAATAATCTCGAGGCAGGTAAGGTCATTAAGGGCAGTTCCTCAAGTGGTTCTAATTTTCATTTTGATCAAGATAATTCATCAACTTTTGACAAAAGGTAGGATATTGGAGTTTTTGGCCTATCTCTAGAAAGGATAATAATGATACTGATGGCCTGACCAAAATGGTCCACAATAAGAGAGAGGATTACGATTGTTTGAGGACTCCCGTCGGAGGGATTGGCTTAGTTTTATGTATTTAGATTGTTTCATTTTCTTTCAAAAATAAAATGTAGATTAAATTGTAAATGTATAAATTTTTCGTGTTGTATATATTTTTTCTAACAGGATAAATTTAAGTTGATTATGGGATGGGTACATAATACAAATACTTTGAAGAATAAGGACTTAGAAAATTTGGATTTTAAATATAAATTTAAAATTTGGAATGTAATTAAGCCTAATATATATGGAACCTAATAAAAATGGTTTTTTTAGTCCTAACCCAGACTTGGAACTGGATAAACAGACTCGAACAATTTCGGATTTCGGGTCGACCCGGGAGTCAGTCACGAACTTTGAAGCTTTGGGTTTACTGTGAAAACCCTGAAATTGAAGAGTGACCTCCCTTGTCCGTGTTTCATTTCAAGGTTCAAAGTTGAAAGCTTTATCAGCGTAAGTTTCCTTTTTCTTTATCTAAGCTTGATTTCATTTCAATGTCCGATAATGTTCAATCCTTACAGCAAAAACATCATCGATTTCTTTAAGCTTTTATATAATGTCACGAACAATCCCTTCTCAAACAACCCATCACTCTTCTTCACAATTCGATCCTTCTCCAATGCCTCACTCGACCAATCTCGATCTTTTACCGTCTCTTACCTCACAAACAACCTCGGCTTCTCACCGGAATCCGCTCTCAAAGCCTCTAAGTGCGTCCGTTTCAAAACCCCACAAAACGCCGATACCGTCATCACGTTCTTAGAAAAATACGGGTTTTCCGACACCCAGATCCGAAAAATCATCGAGGTCCGACCACATTTGCTCCGTTCCGATCTCGAGAAAACCATTTTGCCCAAAATCCACTTCTTTCAATCTAAAGGTGGCGCAAACCCTGATATTTCCAAGCTCTTGCTTCATAACCCCAGGCTTTTTTCTCATAGCTTGAAGAAACTGATAATCCCTTGTTTCAATCAACTTAGCAGTTTTCTCCAATCTGATTCAAAGGCCATTATAGCTTTAAGAAGGAATCCATTTCTAATCCCTTGTAACTTTGATGTTTATATGTTGCCTAATGTTAAAACTTTGCTGGATAATGGAGTGCCGGAATCGAATATCACAACGATGTTTAATTACCATCCGCGGGCTTTCGTTATGTCGCCGGATCAGTTTAAGGAGATTGTTAAGGATGTTAAGGAAATGGGGTTTAATCCATTGTTGCTTAAGTTCCTTCATGCTGTCATTTTGTTTAGAAAAGTGAGCAAATCTGCAATGGAGGGTAAGTTTGATGTTTATAAGAAATGGGGTTGGTCTGATGAAGAGATTTGGAAAGCTTTTCGAAAGTTTCCTGGTGTTTTGGAACCGTCGAAAGAGAAGATCACAGCCATCATGGATTTCTTAGTGAACGAAATGGGGTTTGAATCCTTGATCATTGCTAATCATCCGAGTATTGTCTCTCGGAGCTTGGAGAAACTGATTGTTCCGAGGGCTTTGTTTGCTCGAGAGTTGTTGTCGAAAGGTTTGATTAAGGACTTGAGATTTTCAGTCGTGTTTGGAACTTCAGAAAAGGTGTTTGTTCAAAGGTTTGTTAACAAATATAAAGACAAAGCTCCGGAGCTGTTGAAGCTGTATGAAGAAAAACTCGAATTCGCAGTAAGAGGCGAATATAAATCAAATCGAGCTAGTTGTAGAACATAACATATTCGATCGAGCCAGTTTTCTTTTTATTATTGGATTGAATTCTTTCTTATGATCTAAAACTTGCTAAAGATTGACTCTATTTAGCAGCATTGAGATTCTTATCATAGGTGGAAACTTTGCACTGACTGTTTTATGTGGTTTAGTTGCTTAACTTGCTGGAAAATGCAACTGTGAAATGATCTTACTTGCAGAGTTCATTTATCTGTTGCAGAGTTATTACTATGATACATTGGAGAGTTTTTAGTGAACTGAGGTTCGGGTTTGGATCTTTTCGTGTTATTTTTCTATCAATTACTATATGATATTATGTTGATCAACGTTCAACAAACTTTTGATCTATTATGAAGTAATAGCTGTGAGACCTACTCAAAAAGTTTAGCTTTGCTCTCAAACTACAAACTTATTAGCCTCATTCTACTCAGTTTTTCTGGTATTTTTTTTAATAATCATTTGAACATAAAGTTGAATCCTTTTTATCCAGTTCATAGATTTAAGGGGTTTTGGAGTACTAAAAACTCTCACCCAAAGTTTTTTTTAGTAGAACTTGGAATTTAAATGACTACAATTGATTTAGGGATTGAGTTCTTCATTCAATCCGTCTTGATTTTTTTTTTGTTAAATATTTCGGATAGTAGATGAGGCTACCACAAACGAGTGTGAATCACTCCTCCACCGTCTTTCTAGAACTTGGAATTTAAATGACTACAGTTGATTTAGGGATTGGGTTTTTCATTCAATCCGTCTTGGGTTTTTTTTTTGTTAAATATAATATACCATAACTCTTCAAATTATGATTTAGATAGATATTCAAACTACAACTTCCTCATTATTATTTTTCCATATCAGCATTCTATGTCAGCTATCATTTTTTTTGTAGGGGTGAGTAAAATACGATTTGATTTGAAAAAAAATAAAAAAATCGAATTTTAAGTTATTTAATTTTTAAGGGTGAGTAAAATACGATTCGATTTGAAAAAAATATTAAAAAAAATCAAATTTTGAGTTATTCAAATTTTTCGAGTCAACTCGAATAAGTAATTCAAGTTTTGAGTTCAAGTCGAGTTGAATTTTACAATTCGAATAACTCGAATAATTTAAATAACAGATTGGTGAAAATATTTCTTTTTGGTTCTTATAAATTTTGAAAAAGAACAAATTGATTTATCTCTCAACAAAAATTACTAAAAAATTCAAAATAAATTTTAAAATTCAAATTATTTATAAAAAATTCAAATTTTATATTTTTAAAATTTTTTAAAGGAAGTTATTTTTTTTTTTGTTTTGAAAAAGTTTTCAAATCTATATTTTTCAAATTTATATGCTATAACATGGAATTAGTTATATTGTAATAAGATTTTAATTTGGTATGTTTTATTTTTTTTAATTTAACTTGAATAATTTCAATCGAATTTGACTTTAATTGAAAAAATTTCAAATGGAGTTAGGAATAAAACTTGTCAATTTGATTAATTCGAAAATTTTTTACTCAATTCAACTTGATTTAATTCAACACTCACCCCTAACCACAAATATACTCACCCTGACCACCTTAATATTTAAGGGCCTAAATAAATTCAATGAGATTAATTGATATTCAACTGGATAATTTTATTTTAATCATTTTTAGAGGATTTATTTGACATTTTAACTTAAAATTTATTAACATATTTTTTATTATCTCATCTTGATATCAAAGTGGTCTATATGATAGATAAATACTTGCATGTTTATAATTTAATTTATTTGTATTATCAAAATTAACATTTAATGTTTTCAATCACGTCATTGATTCATAGATAAATTTGTGTGAATTTCAAGTTGATTGGTATGAGGTTTAGGGTTCGATGCCTATGTTAGAAACCTTTTCTCTCTTTTTCCTATTGTAATTGTATCTAGGGATGACAAAATTTAAATCGTCCCATAGATTCCGAATCGGTTCACTTCATATGAAGTGGGTTTTTTTTAAAAAGTGGATGTGAGGTAGGATAGATTTTTTCTTTCAGACAATAGATATAAAGGGATTATGATAATTATTTGCCTCACCTCGCTCAATTCTATTACATAAAATTATCATAGTATCTATTAAAATGATAAAAATATAATAAATATATTATAAAAAAACCATATATTTTATATTTAAATATTTTTTAAAGAATTATTTGTAAATATTTACTTAAAATATTAAAAATAAAAAAAATAGATTGAAGCGGATTAGTAGATTTCAAACGTTTTGCACCATTGCCCTCTCTAATTGTATCACTTGTCTGATAAAAGTTTGAAGGGTTTGGGTTTTGGGGGTTTACTGTAAACACACACAAAGACGGCCTTTGAATGTGATGAACGGCCTCTGTTGTCTGCGTTTCAAAGTTGAGACCTTTGTTTAGTCTTCTTTTGGCCTCTTTGTCCGAGTATCTAACCTTGATTTCATTTCAATGCCCCCAAAATGTTGAATTCTTTTACCAAAAACATCAACGAGTTCTTTAAGCTTTTACACAATGTTACGAACAATTCCTTCTCAAACAACCCATCACTGTTCTTCACTGTTCGACGCATCTCAAACAAAACCAAATCCCAAAACCCCCAATCATTTACAGTCTCTTACCTCAGAACCAAACTTGGGTTCTCCCCAGAATCCTCTCTCAGAATCTCCAAATATGTCCATTTCAAAACCCCAGAAAAACCCGATTCTGTCATTGCATTCTTAGAGCAACACGGGTTTTCCAACACCCAAATCCGACAAATCATCCTCACCCGACCCGCTCTCCTCTGTTCCGATGTCAAGAAAACCTTCTTGCCCAAATTCCAGTTCTTTCAATCTAAAGGTGTCACAGGCCCAGAAATTTCCAAGCTCTTAGTTTACAATCCCAGGATTTTAAGTCGTAGCTTAGAGAAACGGATAATCCCTTGTTTCAATCAATTAAGCAAGCTTCTCCAATCTGATTCAAAGGCCATTACAGCTCTAAGGAGAAATCCGTATTTAATGGTATGTAATTTCGATACTTATGTGTTGCCTAATATCAAAACTTTGATAGATAATGGTGTGCCTGAATCGAATATCGTAACTATGTTTATTTACCATCCATGGTCTTTCGTTATGTTGCCGGATCGGTTTAAGGAGATTGTTAAGGATGTTAAGGAAATGGGGTTTAATCCATTGTTGGTTAAGTTCCTTCATGCTGTCATTTTGTTTAGAAAAGTGAGTAAACCTGCGATGGAGAGTAAGTTTGATGTTTATAAGAAATGGGGTTGGTCTGATGATGAGATTTGGGAAGCTTTTCGAAGGTATCCCGGTGTTTTGGAAGCATCGAAGGAGAAGATCACGGCCATCTTGGATTTCTTAGTGAATGAAATGGGGTTTCAATCTTTGATTCTAGCTAATCATCCGAGTGTTATCTCTCGGAGCTTGGAGAAACGGATTGTTCCGAGGGCTTTGTTTGCTCGAGAGTTGTTGTCGAAAGGCTTGATTAAGGACTTGAAATTTTCAGTCGTGTTTGGAACTTCAGAAAAGTTGTTTGTTCAAAGGTTTGTTAACCAATATAAAGACAAAGCTCCGGAGCTGTTGAAGCTGTACGAAGAAAAACTCAAATTCGCGGTAAGAGGCAAATATAAATCAAATCGAGCTAGTTGTAGAACGTAACATATTCGATCGAGCCGGTTTTCTTTTTATTATTGGATTGAATTCTTTCTTATGATCTAAAACTTGCTATAGATTGACTCTTGTTAGCAACATTGAAAATCTTATCGTAGGTGAAACTTTGCACAGACTGTTTTATGTAGTTTAATTGTCTAACTTGTTCGAAAATGCAACTGTGAAATGAGTCTCACTTTATTTGCTGGTTTAGTTCCATTGATGTTCATTTTTGATGCTCTGCAACTCTTTTAAGTTTTGCTTTTTTGGGTTGTTTAAAGTTATGAAGATCAAATTTGTTGTTGGTTTTGGTGTAGCTTTGTCATTGTGGTTATATCCTTCTAGGTTTACATTGGTTTTAATGGTGTTCGGGTTACAAGGGAAATCCACGAATGTTATTCCGACTCTTTATTTATATTTTAAAGTACTCCCATCAGATGTATCTCCAGACATAAGTACTGGTCCTGTAGGATACAATCTTTCAAGGATCCTTAAAATATAATCCGTCTGAGATCTATTGTCATCCTGTTTAGAGACATGCACGAAGTAAACCAATTTAATCAAACATTAGTTTCAGTTTCACTATTGATGGTTGAATCTTTATATAAATGGAGTATGATGGACTTGAGATCAATGAGCTATTTAGTTCTTTTACCCCCTTAACCATCTGAACTTAAAATTAATCTTTGTTTTTTCTATCCAACTTACTAAAGATTCAAATAGGTTGTGAACTTGAATGTTGAGTCAAACTTGAGTTTTTATTCCTTGGAATGTATAAAAGTTTATGTTTTTTAGAGCAGTTGTGGATTACATGTCAGTGTCTTGCGAAGTGGTTTTTCTTTCATTGACAGTGAACAGAATAATGATACAATTAGTGGAGAGCAATCGATGGAGATACGCCTAAGTGTTTTAATCTCAACACTCGCTTGTGAAGTTCTTTTTATTTATTTATAGTAACACTGAATAATATGGTTACATCTCTTACCTAACTGATGTATATATGTATACTAGAATACAAATTTAAATTATTTAAATTTATTTATTAGAGATATGGTAGAATGGTATAGTTATATCTCTTATAAAAACAGAGATTTAATTTGAATTTTATCCTATTCGAATTTAGGGAAAAAATTGATTTAAAAAAATACATAGAGAACTTTGAGGTTTAGGGTTTAATGTAAAAAAAGGGATAAATTACCTAATTGATCACCCAAAAAAATTTCTTTCAATTTGATCATTGCCTTTAGAGAAATTTATTATTTTGGTCTTCTTTAAATCTAAGTCAAACCTTTGTGTTCACCAATCAAAATTTTCTTTTAACAATTTTCAAGATTGTTGAAGAGGAAAAGGTGGAGTTGAAAACAGAGCAAGTTGGGGATGTATAGGTATATTAGGGGGACCTTTTTTAGGGTTTGCGCAAAAAGAGTTCTTAATGTTATCCCCTATGCTAGACAATGGTCATGTAATGGCTTATTTTGAGGACCAATACGGTGGAATTAGAGAGAGGATTCAAGTTTGGTTGCCATCGATTTGATGGTGGGGATTTCAGAAGATGGTGGTCAAAGTTGGAGCAGTTTTTCGAGGCTGAGGAGGTGCAAAAACAGGCCAAGGTTACGACAGTCATGCTCCACCTGAAAGAAAAAGCTTTGAACTGCCACCATTTCCTTTGCCAAAGGCAAGGGGGTCTTCACCAGCTCACTTGGGACATCTATGTTAGAGGCTTGAGAGAGGTTTTTGACTCTACCACCTTCCTAGATCCTATGACTGAGCTTGTCTCCCTTAAGCAATATGGAACAATAGATGCTTACCACGATCATTTTGTGAGCATACTCAATCAATTACACTTGCCAGAGAGCTATGCCCTGAGCATATTCATTAACAACTTAAGGGTGGAAATAGGTCAAATCTTAGGTTGTTTAAACCACAGACTCTTGTAGAAGGGTACTAAATAGCTAGGGAAGTGGAATGGATAGTATAAAATACTCAGAAGGAACGTTTAATAGGGGAGTGGGGAATATTTTAAATTCTTATTTCCTAGTCCTCGAGTGACTGTACTAGTGACTGCAACTCATGCAACAGGTGGCTCTAACTCAGTCCCAAAGGGCTAGAATGTAACAACCCTAACCCGTATCCGTCGTCAGAACAGGGTTACGGAGTATTACAGGAAAATAGAATAGTAAATCATTCAAATAATACATTAATACAAACATAATCAAATTGCTTGGACTAACCAAAATATAAAATCAAAATGACATTAATCGGATCAAAAACACATCAAAACCAACCTAATATGTGCCTAACCAATGTACCCTCATTGGTACTACAATTATATACAATTTAATCTCAAAGTACATATTAATTCAATTCATCAACTCATTCGAGCAATACCAAATCAAAATACCTAACAAAGTTACCACAACCACAACAAATCAAATATATGTAAGCCACACATACTAGCATAACAACTATACCATTCATAACATTTACATAAGCCAAACATTAACCAAAATAGCACAAGAGCCTATACATGCCATATAATCCGAAACGTTTCAAAAATTACAGAAATAAACTGGATAGTGTGACTTAAGTGATGATCTAATCATCCAACCTTTCGAAAATCTACAATGACATTAAACAACACAAGTAAGCTTAATGAAGCTTAGTAAGTTCGACGAGATAAAAAAAAATCTTACCGAACTAACTATAATAAATCAAATAATAATAAAAAATCATCCATGACAACTCCCTGTCATTCACAACTTTAATCGATAAATACATATGTATTCAAATCAATACAAAAATAAATAACATGTCTTTCAAATTCATTAAATAAATCACCTTATCGAGATTTTTCCATTCGAAGAACGACTTATGGATAAGAGTACATCGTCAATACAAGTTCATAAGAGCTGAACAGAAGCTAGTAAGAGCTGATCCACTCAATCACGCCAAACAGAAAGTAAAACATGAGAGTTTGCAACAAATGCTGAACCCCGTTTACTTGCGTAAAATGCCGATATCTCCCTCCAATACCATCTCCACTCCAAACCCTCGTCATACACCAAATCACGAATGTACTCAAATCCTGCGTTCAATTCAAATCGAATATCCAATTCAATATTATAATTCAAACAATAATTCGTTTTCAACAATAGAATATATACATAATACCAATAACCAATTTATACAAATGTTAACTTTTAACTGTACGAACTTACCTAGACTAAATTGCAGTAATTGCAAAAGTTCAGGGACTATTCCACTATTTTTCCTTTTCCACTAGTATCTACGGGATCTTGATTTAAAATATAAAATTACTCATTTATTAGCATATATTTCATTTTCAATCTATTTTACAATTAATACCCTTTTATTTTTTAAATTTAAGCAATTACCTCAAAATTTTATAGTTTTTACAATTTAATCCCTTAATTAGTTAATCTATCAAATTAACTAATTTTCTCAAATCAATAATCTATCCAAATATTCTAGGCCCTCATACAGCCCCTAATAAACCTAAAATTCACTATCAAACCTTAATATTTTGACATTTTCACAATTTAATCTTAAAATTAATATTTAACAAAAATTACTTTACAAAATCATCATACAACACAATCAAAGCTCCAAATACATGTTATTAATCAAAAAAGTATAAATTTTATCAATGGAAACTTCCAAAATTTTTAACAGAATCGAAAACGAAGGTACGAGTTAGCTGGACCTAGTTGCAACGATATCAAAAACATAAAAATTATTAAAAATGGGCAAAGTTTGCTTCCCAAATCACCAAACCAAAGTTGATCGAATGTTTTCTTCTCCTTTAGGGTTTCGATGGTGGCTTTTAAAATGAAGAATATGATAATAAATTTTTATCATGTTTTTGTTATATTATACATATTTAATAATTACTATTTTACCCTTATAAATATAATCAAACTTTAACAATTTAAAAGCCCACTAACGTCCGCCAAACCTTGAATGGTCTAATTACCATTTAAGTCTCTTTTCCTTATTCAATAAACCATTTAATCACTCAAATAAAATAGTGACTAAATTTTATATATTTTAGGATTTAGTCCTTTTTAATTAATTAACTATTGAAACGTTACAATTTTTTAACGAAACTTTAATACCACGTTAATGACACTCCGTAAATTTTTATAAAAATATTTATAGCTTGGTTTATAGAAACAAGATTCCGATACCTCACTTTCTAAAATCACTTGACCTTAGGGTCTTACCACTTGAACCTAATAAATCGTTATAAAACATAAATTACCAAATAAAAAACCTTTTTAAAACCATATTTGACTCGTAAATATTAAATAATAATATTTACGAACTTACTCACCGAATTTGGTAGCCTCGAAACTACTATTTCTGACACCACTGAAAAATCAGGCTGTTACACAGAGACCATCAACCAAGTCCTTATCACAAGTAGAAATAGAGAAAAAAAAAGGAAAAAGGGCCTATGCTTCTAGTGTGCCTCCAAGTATACACCAGGGCATAAATATGTAAAATCGCAACTTTATCAGCTAATTGTGGAGCCTCAGTCTGTCTTTATTACTATTAACAAATTAACAACTCAAATGATGACAACAAATTGTCTCAACTAGTGACTTAAAGGCTCAAGCAATGGATGAATTTTAGGATTGTCCTGAACAGTTGAAAAGCTTGGACCAAGAGACTGAAACCACTACTCCAGTACTGTCTTTGCATGCCTTGTAAGGATCTCAATGGCACAATACAATGAGATTAGCAGTTAAAATAGGCCAGGTAGATGCGATCATACTAGTTGATTCTAGTAGTACTCATAACTTTGTTGATTCAAGGTTGGTTAGAAGGTTAAATTTACCAGTAGAGCAATTTTGTTACTTGAAGATTATTATAGCTAATGGAGGTAGCTTGACCACTAGGGGATTATGTAGGGCTACGAATTGGGAGGCATAGGGACATGCATTTATCACTAATTTTATGGTCTTATCTATTAAAGGATGTGATGTAGTTTTGGGAATACAGTGGCTTCTGTTTTGGGGATCTATTGTATGGAATTTTGGGTCACTTACCATGCAATTCAAGTATCAAGGCCAGAATTGTACTCTTCAAGGCATAATACCTGGAGGGTTGCAACTTCTCTCTGGTTATCAGCTCTCCAAATGTCTACATATGGTTGCATCTAGACCTTGCCTTAGCCTGCACATTTGATCAACAAACTGTACTGAATATGTTACCTATACCAATCAAGGAAGACTTGCAGCAATTGTTGTTTGAGTACTAGGATGTTTTCCAACTACCAAAAAAGTTTCCCTCGAGTAGGTTACAAAATTACAGAATCCCTCTCTAGGATGAGACCAAGGTGGTAAATGTAAGAACTACAAATACCCTTTCTTTCAGAAAACACAAATTGAAAGGCTTGTCCAGGAAATGCTGCAGGCAGGGGTCATTAGGGATAGAACAACCCTTTTGCATCCTCTATTGTGATGTGAAAAAGAAATATGGGAGTTAGAGGCTGTGTGTGGATTACAGACAGCTCAACCAACTCACTATTAAGGACTGATTCCATATCCCTGTTATAGAAGAACTATTGGATGAAATCCGTCACACCCTTATCTTCTCTAAGCTTGACTTAATGTCTGGATATCACCAGATTAGAATGTGGGAAAATGACATCTTCAAAACATCATTTCAAACACGCGAGGGGCATTATGAATTTTTGGTTATGCCATTTGGCTTAACCAATGCCCCATCAAGCTTTCAATCTATAGTGAATGCAATCTTCAAGAAGCTATTGAGAAGGTCGGTATTAGTGTTCTTTGATGACATATTAGTTTATTTCAATAGTTGGTCTGATTATTTGGTCCATTTAAAAGAAGTACTATAGCTCTTGAGGGATAATCATCTCTTTGTTAAGCAAAGCAAGTGGACATTTGGCACTCATCAGATTGAATATCTAGAACATATTATCTCTGAAGGTTCAATAACCATGAATGTAACCAATGTGGAGGGAGTCTTAAGCTGGCCTACTCTCAAGTCAATGAAGGAATTAAGAGGGTTCTTTGGATTGTTAGGCTACTACAGGAGATTTATAAGGTATTACGGCATATTTTCTGGACCACTGATAGATTTACTTAAGAAGGATATTCTTTGGACTTGGACTAAAGCTACTAACATAGCTTTTAAGAGACTTAAACAAGAAATCTGTCGAGCATCAGTCCTATCCCTTCTAGACTTTAAAGAGGATTTTGTATTGACACAAATGCTTGTGGCCAGGGTTTAGGAGCAGTGTTGTAGCAAAAATGGAAGCCTATAGCATTCTTTAGCAAAGGACTAAGGGTCAGACATCAAGCACTTTCCATTTATGATAAGAAGATGCTAGCTGTGTTGCTAGTAGTTTAAAAATGACATTCTTACTTGGTAGGTAGAAAGTTATAGATAAGAACAGACTATCAAAGCCTGAAATTCTTAGCTGATAGACATGCAATCACACAATTTCAACAAAAATGGGTGGTGAAAATGCTTAGATATGATTATTATATCATATATAGAAAAGGGATTCAAAATAATGTGATTGATTCCTTATCAAGACAACCACATAAGCAAGAAGGGCAACTATTGCAGTGCATAAGTAGTATCTCTCGGTCAGAAATATGGAGTTGAATGATTGAGTACTGCTTAGTTGATCCAAAATTATAGCATCTATGTTAGGAACTCCAGCAAGATCCTCAAATGCATCCTATATATACTTGGGATGGCAAAGTGCTCATGAGGAAATAAAAAGCAGTGGTAGGCAACAGTCCTAGTCTTAGAAGGGAACTGTTTGAGTATTTTCACCATGGCTCTATGGGAGGGCACTCGGGTGCACATGTCACTAGGCACAAAATGTCAGGCTTAATGTATTGGAAATGACTCTCTAAAGATGTAAGGTAATGGACTTGAGAGTGTCCTACTTGTTAGAAGTGCAAAGCTGACTTGTCTGTCTCACCAAGACTCCTACAACCCCTTCCAATCGCTACTTGAGCATAAGAAGCCATCAACATGGACTTTGTGGAAGGGTTACCCAATTTAAAAGGAAAAAATGCAATTCTAGTGGTAGTGGACAGATTGACCAAATATGGTCACTTTTTGGTCCTCTCTCATCCTTTCACAACACTAATTGTAGCTCAAGAATACATGGTGTAGGTCTACAAGCTATATGGAATTCCAGAATCCATAGTGTTTGATCGAGATACATCTTTGCCAAAAATTGTTCAAGCAACTTAAGACTCGATTGCATTTATCAACTGCTTACCACCCTCAAACAGATGGTTAAACCGAGGTCTTAAATAGATGCCTAGAGGGATTTCTAAGATGTATGACTGATGAGTGTCTTAGTGAATGATTGATGTGGTTACCTCTAGCAGAATGGTGGTGTAACAGCACGTATTACTCGGCAATACAGACTACCCCCTATGAGGCACTCTATGGCCAAATTCCTCCATTTCATCTACCCTATTTAACTAGATCTTCGCCAGTGGCATTAGTTGACCGTAGCTTCCAGAATTGAAAATCAACCAGGAAGCTTCTCCAGTTCTATCTTAATAGGTCATAGGAAAGAATGAAGCAATTGAATGACAGTAAAAGATCTAATTGTGTATTTGCTATTGGTGACTGGGCATATTTGAGATTACAGCACTTTGAGGAAGCTAAGGAATCAAAAGCTTTCTCCAAAGTATTTTGGACCCTTTTTAGTGGAGGCCAAAGTGGAACCAGTTGCCTACAAATTAGCTTTACTAGAAGGATATCTGATTTATCTCACTTTTCTTGTATCCCAGCTCAAAAAGCACATTGGTAAAGTTCCTACTTCACCTTTGTTTCCTCATGTGGGCAATGATGGATCATTCAGTAAGGAACTAGTGAGAATTCTCAATCGAATGATGGTCAGAAAGGGTGATCATGTTGCTACTGAAGTTTTAGTTGAGTGGGTCAATACTTTCCTAAAGACTCAACTTGGGAGAACTTATAGGAGCTTCAACAGCAATATTTAGCTTTTTATCCTTGAGGACAAGGATCTGGTTTGATGGGAGCAATTTTTATGGAACTAATGGGAAAAGTCAACAAAATTCAAACAACGGTCACCTATTTTGAATTCCTATTAATTTTCATTAATTTTGTTTAATTTGTAAACATTGCGTTTTAGTTAAATTTTAATAAAACGAGGCGTTTTGGTGTGGAGGTGTCAGTCTGGTATAAAACGATACGTTTTAAACCAAAGAACCATTTAACTGTAACGATGCATACTGAGTGAATTTGTTAACAGTTGCATGTGAGTCGTTATTCTCCTATTTAGCCACCAATCAGGATTAGAAGGCAGCTATGAATTTTTCCAATCAATTTTCCAATAATTTTCTCTCATCTCTCTCGTGCTATCCTTCAATCTTCTCTTCCTCTTCTGGTTATTTTCTTCTCTCAAATTTAAGATCGTAACAAATCCCTATTTACAATGTCATTCCACCATCATATCTTGATTGAATTTCCAAGACTCTTTCCATACGAGCTCTTTTATGTTGTCTTTGTTCGATTTTGTCTGCTCGAAATTGACGATGAAAGGAGATGGGCAAGTGGGTTCTTCATTTATCGGAAGAAGGCTTGATAAAGAAAATGAAGGGATCAAAATAACAATAATATTGTTAAAAGTTCGAAACTAAAACAGTACCAATTGTGGCCTTGCTCAGATCGAAAACCAACAATTTCTCTACAAGATCGACCACCACAGGTGACACCTTCGGAAACTATTCGAAAAACGGTTGCTTCGATTATACATCGAGGAACCAACTCCCAATCTAATGATTTCCATTGAAATGCAACAGGTCGACTAGATATCCATAGCTGCAATATACCCTGAACAATTCAAGAGCAACTCAGGGGCTTGATACCATTTGGTTGCGACATACTCGATCATGAAGTCCATTTCTGAGACGATACTTGCAAGACCGAAATCACAAATCTTAATATCGCAATTTGCGTCGAGAAGTAGGTTGCTTGGTTTTATGCTTCAGTGAATAACATTCGCTAATGGCATGCAACATTCATTATATCTTTGGCTTTTAAGACTTGGAATATACAAAACTAGGATTGACACAATACAACTGCATGCGACATTCATTACGAGCGAGCATATCGAATTGACGAAGATGGACTATGAATGATAATGATAACATCACGAACTACAAAACTCAAACAATCACATATAAGCCAATACACGAACTCGGGACTAGTGACGCGCATTGGCATGTGACATTCATTACGATTGAGAATATCGATTCGACGAAGACAGAGCTACAAAAGACAGTGATAGCATCACGTACACTTGATATATATATTAGTGTGTGCTTGATAGTGGTCATCGACAAGGGGCTAGGTGGACCATATTATTTGATGTAGAACGATGTCCATTAGCTCGTAAGCAATGTAAACATCATCAAACTTTTCCCTCTCTGGTGGTAGCATAATGTCCGTTAACTCAATAAATATATTTTCACTCATATGTTTCATTTTTTTTAAATATTCGTATCAAACACATTCTTATATGTAACACTTAAAACCGAGTTCAAGTACATTATCATGACCCATGTGCCGAAGAAGCTTGATTTCGGCCAAATACATTACCAATATTTTTCTTGTTGCAACATCTTCCTTTGCCTTAAAATAGGCCAAATTTTGTTATTAATTCATGTACTATGTGTAAGTTATTAATTTAATCCATGTATTTTTTTGAATTAGTCAATTTCAGAATTATTTTCTTTGAATTTTAAAATTTCAATCCTGATCCAAACTGAAGAAACTGAATTTGTTTAGCTTAAATATTCTATTAGTCCTCTACTATGCGTAAAATAATAGATTTAGTCCATATTCTTCAATTAAATCATTCTTGTATTTTTTTGAATTTTGAAATTTTAGTCTTAACCTAAATTACAACAAAAATTTTCTATTTCTTAAATATTATTTAGTAAGCATTTTATTATATGTATAACATTATAACAGTTTATTATCTTCAAATAATACTCACAAAATTTTGCACCACTTTAGTCAATAATTTTAATGAGTATCATTTGGAGTCAAAATTGAAATTTTAAAATTCAAATAGTATGCAAAAATAAATCCATAATTTACTGCTAATATGGGTCTAAAAGCAGAATTTGACTTAATACAAATTCAATTGTTTCCATTTAAATTAAGACTGAAAATTACAAAATTCAAACACTACAGAGACAAAAAAAAAAGAAGACCTAAATGCATAGACTAAATTTATGAATTATACATAATACAAAGAATAATAGCAAAATTTATTGTTTTTTTTTTCTAAATTATTTTCAGTTCAAAATTCAAATAATCCATTTAAATATGTAGGCTGAAATAGAATAGGCTGCCTTTCTCAATATTTTTATGAAAATTATTTTTAAAATGTTTGGTTTAAAATTTAAGAGTTTAATATTGTAGTCAAAAGTGTTTTTTAAAAATAAAAGATATGACGTTTTAAAATAAAGATATGCATTTAAATAAAGTTCAAATTCGTTAATATTATAAATTTTAAAAATTGTAACTCATTACTAATATTTTAATATATAAAATATAAATTTTAAATATTTGTAAGCAATTTATATTAATTATTTTTAAAATTTAATGGACATATAATTTATATTTTTTAAATATTTTTTAAATATAATTGTTATAAATTTAAATATATAATGTTATATATTTGAAATAAATTATAATAGAATAGCATACTGTATATGAAATATAAATATATATTTTTTGAAAGATAAAAATAAATATTATATAAGATACTTTAGATTATAAATAAAGATTAAAAATGGCATTTGATTATTATTTGACTTTTGAACTTTTAAATTATACAGTTTTTTTTATCTAAACTTTTTTGTAACTTTATATAACGATTTTATAATTTTTTTTACTTAATATAACACGTTCATATTATTTTATTTTGAATATATTATAAAAAACAATCAAACAATTAGACTACTGATTTCAGTTTTTGAATTCCAATTTCGTAAAGAAAGAATACCCATGATGCGAAAGATTTGCTGATCACCTCTATCGACCTTTCCTGCAGCACAAAGGCATTTTCCCATCCCCATCCTCTGCCCCCCATGCCACCAGACCCAACAACAAGACATTCAACATCCTCTCCGCAACCGCCCGTGAATAATGGATTACTAAAAGAAAAGTTACATCAAATGAGGCTTGTCTATGACTCACCTTCGACAACCCAACATACCTTGGAACGTTGCGGTCAGTACAAAATGACGTTATCTTTGACAAACTGACTATCAACTTTATGCACTTTACATCCACTAACCTTCCGATTTCTAACGTGCAAACTGTTGGTGTTTGATGGCAACCACCAAGAGAAGGTTGGGCAAAGCTCAACACCGACAGTTCAGCCGTTAAGAATACAGAGTTGGCACCATTATTCGTGACTCTAATGAATGATGGATCAGACAAGTTTACCAACGCATCCCAAAAGCCACGAGTATTGAAGCTAAATTATGAGGATTAAGAGATAGACTTGAACTTGCCAATAGTCTAAACATTAGAAAATTAGAGACTGAATTGAACGCCACTGCTATTGTAAGTCTTATGACTAAAGATGGTTGCTCTAACCCACTTCTTGCTACTCTTTCTCTGATTGCAGGATGCTCTTATAGAAACTCGACCAAAGTTCTATCAAGGGAAGACAATAGATGTGCTGCTGCATTTGCTAGGATGGGCAGTAGTCTTTTGTTTTTATCTCTTTTTGGACAGTAATATACATGAGAATATACACAAAACACTAAGGAATACACAGATTGTTGGCTCTAGTTATTCAGCTAATAAAAACTGAAAATAAAGAGAGACACTGATGCATGGGAAATTAAAAAAAGAAATAGGCTTCAATCAAATGCAGAGAGACTTGAGTTTTAGTTTTTGGTTAATTCGATAATAATTGATACACGTATCTTTATTCATATTTAAAAAAGACAAGGAAAAAAAAAAGGAGTAAATAAAATTGGATAAGAAGAGTGTTGGATTGTTTTTACAACAACAATGGAGGAATTACAACATACCTGATTTCATGATGTGGGAACTAATGCCAATATCTGATTCCTAATAATTCCCATACATTTCTGTATCTCTGTGTAAATCGGTAGATTTTGTGAACAACATGGCTTCAAACTTGTAACTGCTGAATCTAGCACCTCTGCAACATCTCCTGGTGGGAACTGTCTTTCTGTACATTTCTGCAATTTTTTCAGGGAGGTGTGAGATAACCGGAATCAGATTTTATGATCCACAAGCAATTTAGCCTTTATACTATAGAAGATACATCGTTAATGGAGAACATCTAAATACCAAGGAGTCATTGAGATAATTACCTGTATCATGAGCAAGGTGGCTACACATTGCGAAATAAGGTCTGAAGGGATTTTAAGTTCATCTTGGTCTGACAAATTTTGCAGCTTCATCTCAGGTATATGACTAGTTGCAAATGGATATGATGAACAAGCAGTCAGATTATCATGACTACGGACAGAGTCTACTGGGGCCGCAGACCTCGGAGCAGGTGCACTAAACTCATTCAATGAAAGCTGGTTATTTACAAAATCTATTGCATCCTCAATCCTCTCAATGTTTTTCCCCCCTTTTCTCAAAGATGACATAGCCTGAGATGGTAATTTATGTTTAATCAGAATTACAAAACAATCTAAAGTGGCTACAAGAACACTGCTATGTTTAATCATAACCATCTTCAAGGCAAAATCAGCCACATCTTTGAATTCTGCCTCAAAATACCAAATTAAGCTCGAGATTTAGTTCCAAGCAAATATGCTTCTCAGGACATTCGAATATCAAGATTTTTATCAAGTTTTCACAAACATGTGATGAACATGTCATCCCAAAAATGAAATTAAAATATTCCACTAAAATAGAGGTAAGCTCTACCACCAAAATTATGTACACATTTATAGAATTTACATTGTTAAGTAATGCTATCTCATATGGTTTAGCTCGAGGATTGCTGCGGCAAAAGGTTTAGACTCAAGCACAGTTGATATATAACAGTGCAATCATCAATGCCTTGTTTTACCTTTAAGGCTGCATCAACCATTGATCGAGCTTTCCTTCTTGAACTTTCAACAATTTCAGCTACATGGGATACAGATTCTTGGACATGATGCATAGGATCAAAAGAGCTCAACTGAGAGCCTTGCTCACCAATTTTACCCGAGGGATTCAGCAGCTTACCCGAGGAGGTCCCTTGATATGTATTCCGTTGCCTCAAGCACAACAGAGCAGAAGAAACCTGCAAAAGGAAGAAAAAAGTTAGGATATAATGGTAAATGACAATAGCGTAGAGATAAAGCAAGATGGCTTATTGGCATCCCATGCCTGTTCATTGACTTCATTCAACTGTAAGAGAACAGCAGCATATTGCTTCTTGAAAGAATCTGAATCCTTTATATGGTTGTCTCCACCTTTCTGGTTTTCCAACACCTCATCATTCATACGTCGCAGTTCAGACACAATGGCCTCCTGCAAATGCTAACACAACCTTAAGCACACTTCTCTGACATTATTTAACAAAATGATTTGAACAAGATTCTATGTCAGCCTCATATAAACACAATAGACGTGGAGAATAAACCATACAACACAACAATGAGAATCACAATACTGATGCCCCAATGCCGCAAAAAAATCACCAAGTATGGAGGTAAGATAGGATAAAAGTAACATTTTATTAAAAGGGTAGAAATAACAAGGAACAAAGAATGTTCATGTATTAAAAGTATGCAACATACAACAGGCACTGCACAAGTTTCTATAAGAACTTGAGTTAAAAAATAGGGAGGGGGAAAGAATGATTTGCCAGCAGATTAATGCATAACAGCTAATATGAACCTTTTTATCAAGAGCACGAGTCAACTGAGAAAGTGCTTCAACATCAGCTTCTCTTGCCTGAACCAGCGACACAGCAGAAGGCTGAGAATTTATTGCTTGTGTATAAACAGTTTCGGTAGGCCCAATTTTAAGTTGTAAATTAGGACTTGATGAATCAACCTGGCCAAAGAAATTTATCATTATACTAGGTAACAGTTATTCTGATTCAATACCGCTTCCTAAATCAAAACTTTCAGCTAATACTCCAATATGAAAGTGATTTACCTTGAATTGATTTTATTTTATATGCATGAATTACATCTATTTTTCAGTCATAACTTACCTTAACTGGCTGTGATAAATTGCCAACACTGAAAGTTGATGGGGAAGTACGAGATGGACTATTGGCATTCTCCAAGTTATCACATTGCATAAACTTGATGTTCTCTTCCATCTTGCTTTCTTTTGACTGCCCATTCATTTTGAGCTCATTGTAGTTCTCAACAAATTTACGGATGGCAGCATTTTGTCTTGAAAGGGAAGCAGGCAAATTTTCCATTGGGTTTAAAGGCATACAATCAACATCCTGCAATGAAAAGTGAATATATCACTTGTAAAAGTTGGTACGAAAGGACAAAAGTAAAATAAGAACAAGCTAAGTAAATTTAGTAGATGGCAGAGAATTATGTTAAACACAAATAATCAAGCAGAGAATTATGTTAAACACAAATAATCAAGCAGATATGAGTACATCCACTTGTATATTTAGAGAGAAAAAATCTAAGGAACCTCCTAAAGCCTTAGCCTGTCGTTAACCATCAGACTGAGACATTAATGACAACAATCTACATCAGCAGTTGAGTGAAATGAACATGCAGCCATCATATATAACATAAAAAGTTACCATAACAAATTCCACTCCTAGCTCAGGGCTGTCAAACTGAATCCGGTATCTACTATAGTCAACAGTTAACACACTTCCATCATGAATCTCTCTAGTTTTTGGATGAACAGCAATGACACGTTGTCCAACCGATAGAGGTCGAGCTAAATCAGTTGGAAGTCCTTCACCAATACCGGCACGGAGTTCAGCATAATGCCTTCTAACCGACTCCCGGTATTGATTAAGCTTCTCCCTTTCTTCCTTTAAAATTGCTCAGAAAACCGCCGTGGTTTGCCAAGGGAACTGCATCAAGGTGACATTGTATAAGTAGAGCACCAAAACCTAAGACCTTATAAAGATTCCAAAGTAGAAAGCTATACCTCCTTATTACACCCCATTCAACACGAGTTAATCTAGGAATATGACCTAATCCTACATGATCCAAATACTCCACAAACTCCCTTTTAGCGAACCATGGATAATCAATTGTACTATAGAACCATTCAAAGGCACACCATCTCCGTGCTTGGTATGAACAAAGGAAGTTACAAAGCTTTTCCTGTCATACAGAATATACACATACATGAAGGGAGGAAAAACCCAATATATAGAAACTCAAGTTCTCAGTAGTTGAAGTAGAAAGTGTTACCTTCAGATCCAGTGCTCCATCATGGAATAATGTAACTGGCCCACTAATTTTTCCCTTTACAACATTATCAGAGGACTTTGTACCCTTCCTAATTGCTGGTTCCCGCACATCCGTCTTTCGCTTACTCCTGATTTTTGTCGGTAGGTTGACCTGGTTAACAGATGAAACCTGTATAGTAGATGGAGCTGAATTGTTCAAGTCCCTTCCTTGATCAGTACTGGAGGAGGCATGCTCTGGAGGTCTCACAAATTTCCCTTGCTTTGGATGTCCAACATTATTAGACAGTTTACCTTTACTCAGAAGATTCTTTACCTCACCAGAAGCCTAAAAAATGCACATAAAAATAGCAATGTCAACAAACAGTAATAAGTGATGAAGGGAAGGACATGAACTTAAAGCTTATAAATTTAAGAATTTTGCAATGTAAACAAATTGTTGAATATTTAACTTACAAAAAAAAACCCTCAAATGCGATGGACAAAAGAGGAGGGGGGGGGACAAAATTACCAACGGGATAAACATCTATACCAACATAGACGCCCTTGGCTGACCCATAACTGAATTGAACATTAAAACTGAGTTGATCATTTACTTATTTCCTATATTTAGATCTAAAACAGACTTTCTTCCTGCATGGTCTCCGTAGTCAACTCAAAACTTTACCTACTAATTTACTTCAAATTTATGTCCCTACTATCTTTACTTTTATTCAATAATAATAAATTTACTTAATATTTTTCATAGCACTCTTATAAAATTAATTGTTATATTCCTTTCTCTGTTTGTCATTCAAACTCAAGCTGTAGCTGCCACGTAAACATGCACCCACTTCATACAGTTAAATACATGTAATCTCAGAATTAAGAACACACTTAATTAGTAAAATGCCCATCAAACATTCTGAAAAAGAGAAGTATCTTAAGATTTCATCATATCAATTAGGGAACTGAAATGAGATTTTACATTAAAATTTTAACTTTGTTTATAAAAACACAAAAAAGAGCAATCTTAAATCTTTGAAGCTAAACAAGTGAAAAATACAAACCTCAATGTTTGGAGATTCACCCAACTGAGAAACAGCGTCAGTTTCATCTTTTGGTATCTGCAACTAGAGAGTAAGTTGCATATGGTCATTGTCTCATGTTATAAACCCACTGAGTTTTTTTCTTCCCCAGAATAGAACCAATAGGAAATTAAAGGATTTACCAACAGGGAAAAAAAAAAGAAAAAAGAAGCAAACAGATAGCATCAACTCTTACTTTATAAGGTGAGGATTTCTGTCTCCTTTTCCTCATTCCAACATTAGCCGGATGTGCCTCCTTTGCTTCAGGATTAGCACGAACATCATGACCAAAAAGTTTTCCATGTCTAGATGCCTTGGAGGCAGAGCCTTTAGCTCCTGGAACAAGATGATTTCCTTTCAGTTTAGTCTTCTCAACTTCATTTTTCTCTTCCTTATACTGCACAGATGACTCTGACACAGGAAAAAAAAAAGGTGGAATGTTACATGTTGTACATAATTCCATCCAAACATAGAGATCTTTAATGGTTGTGAGTCATCAAGAAGGATTTATGGTGGTAGTTCAATGGGGTACAAATGAAATGTTAAAAATTAGAATAGGTTTATCTTTTTCTAAGATTGCAGGCTTGCCCTTAACGAAATGATTATCTGGAGAATGAAAATGCCATTTGAAGATCTTACTTATGTCACACCTATAATTCAGGAGGGGAAAAAATGGGGCATAAGATACTGCTTACAAATGACCCAAAATATTTTGATCATTCAAACCCTTCTAAAATTTCTCTTGCAGGTATAATTTAATTTCATGACTCATTACTCACTTCAATTCAGATCTAAGTATGACAGAAAGCTGAATCTGTCAAAATTAAGGTGGCAACTAAGGCGTATTACATAGACAAAACTTGCAAACTTGGTAGCAGTTAACTATAAAGGTTGTCACATGCATAGCAATGATGGAACAAGGTGATACATAGCAAATTCAATCTAATGCTTGGCGTTTCATTGGATGCATTATTTTCAGAGATTTGGCTAAACAACAAGATAGGCAATTATTTAACAAGGCATTAATGTCAAATCCTATCCTGATTATGCATCTGACAAAGCTCATGCACCTTAAGGATTAATAGAAATGATAAGTATGACAAAGAAAAAACAAGCCAGCTCATATAACAGTAAATCCTATAACAATACGATGCATCTTACCGGTGTCAGCAGTCTCCGGCATCATCAAGGACAGATCTGCTAGAGTTTGCAGGGCATCGAAGGCAGTGCCTTCAACTACAAGATAAATAAATAAGATTCAAACACAATTCATGACACAAGACATAGACAAAGTTCCTCAGATTAAAGTAAATAGTAAGGTTAAAGTCAAAGCTCACTCAAATCAATTCACAAAGAGAAAATGGGAAAGAAAAGGTCAAGCATGATTTACAATCTAACAAGATTTTGAAAAGATTATCTTTGAATATTGCAAGGAAATCAAGGTGGAACTGGAAGCAGAAAAAGTTTTCTAAGAAACAGGAATTTGGGTAAATTATTTTTCTGAAAAGAAGAAAGGAAAAATTCAATTACCAGATAACATAGGTACAAAAAGCATAACCATACTTAAAACAAGTAAGCAATAACCAAAAAATAATGTATCCAAGATCATAGGATTACCTTGGATACAGTAACATTTGTGAATAAAAGCTGCAAACCAGAGGGAAAAAGAAAAGGAATAGAGAACAGGGGAAGAAGACTTTCTTAGAGGCAAATACCATCATACCTCCTTCAAACAACACCTTTTTACTTCTTTTTCTTGGACCCTTGATGGAGGCTCTAGAAGTTTTAGCATCTTCAACCTCACAATCAAAGTTTCCCTTGAACTCACATAATTGTTGTCCTTCTTCTGTCCCACTACAGGCTTCTTTTGTGTCTTCCTGATGGTTTACACTTTCCTCAATCTCTGGCTTCCTTCTGTAGTATCTTTTCCCCTTCTGTTGAACTTCAACGGTACCAGTGCCTTCTATATTCCTTGAATAGTTTTTGTCTTTAGCATAATCTGCATTATCTGCTTCAGTGCTTCCTAAGCTTAATTCACAAGCATCCTCATCCACTTCACTACCGTGAATCTTGGCACTAGTAGTTTCTGAGTCAGCATTCTGAAAAAAGAAATCAAGTAAATTCTGAATGTAAGAAAGTAGTGACAAGAGCATTGTGAATATCAAATATAGACATATTACCATCCTTTCACTGTTGATGACAGGTGAAGGCGTCTCTGCTTTTCTATTTGGTGTTCTAGAAACTTGGGGAGAGCCACCTCTTTGTGATGCCTCCGTCAATGCTAGTGCTACCTCATGAGCAACATCATCATCAACTGCATCCACCTTTAGTTTCATGCCCTGCCTAATAGGTGAAAAATACCTTTCCCCTTTGTTTTTGTCATGAGAAAAAGAAATAGGAACACGAGGAGTCCTTTTTCCGACAGCACGGGGCCTACTTTCTGAAATGATTGAAGAAAACAAGTAAAAACTACAGGGACAAAACAAATGCAACAGCCTACTATTAAGAGCTTAAATTTCAATATTTATATCCATAGCTGAATAAGGTTGAGCTTTCCTAGACTAGCTTAATTTCTACTAATAAACCCAAAATGTGAATACCACCTCAAACCCCCAATGTATATGTAGAACATTTATACGTAGCAAGACAAGACAGAGAGTGAAACAGAGATCTTACCAGAGCGTCTCCTCTTCAACAATGACAGGCAACCTGAATTAGCTGAAGGAAATTGCAAAAGATCTGGAAGCGGCTTATCTGAACTTTTAGAAGGTTGATCTCGAATTTTTCCCCTGCTACGCTTCTGAGGTTTCCTAGAAATTCCCATGCCCTCATTGCTCTCTTGTTCACTGTCACTTCCTCCCTGCCATCTCACAGTCCAATAACCTCAGTTCCATAAAAGCCATGTATAAAAGGTGTACATTAAAGATTAGACGTCCTAGATGCATCCATACTCCATTAATAGAATCCAAAACACCACACCATAATGATACCTCAGAAATAATCCAATCAACTTAAGAACTAGACAAGCATATCTTTGGACAATAAGGTACTATTGCTATGGCACAAGGTGACTGACAAAGGATTAAATAATCTAAGTTGCAGAATATAAGTGCAAATCTCAGATCAAGGTAAAATTCTAAAGAATCATACCAGATTAAATTAGACACTCACCATAACAGAATAATGATCCGTCATCATTGCTATGAGCCCAACCACAGAAGCAGTGCCCTCAGGAAGAGATAAGTAGGCCTGAAAACATGGTAACATTCTCTATTCTTGAGTTTAACTTAAAAACACCCAAGTACCTTCTTGATATTGTCAGTCACACATGATTATGGTGAAAATACCATCCCTTCATTAGCAAATGATAATAATATGATTAAGATATATTTAAGAAAAAAAGGTGTCAAATATGATATATAACTACAGTATTTGTGTCACAAGAGAAAGCTTACTGATGATGGCTAGATGGCAACATGGAAAAACTTATGCAACTCAAATGTCTCATACTTGAGAGCTAAAAAGGGAAAGAAAGAAATTCGTATTGCTGAAAAGGGTACAGGCATAAAGCATAGAAGTTCCACCAAATAAAGAAAAAAAGTTATCATATGTATTATGATACTAAAACAATGCTTACCCTGTTCATAGTGTAAAGAGCTTCAACCATTTCCACAGACCGATTACGTATCATAGGAGACACCTAGAAACCCATAAGTAGCAAAATCAGAAACAATATAACCACAACAACCAAAAGCCAGATGTCCCGACAACATGACCATAAAAGCAACTATACTAAAGTAGATTTTCCAATTTTATAATATATAGAAAATTAGAGTAGCAATGCCTACAACATGTTCCATCTAAACAAAACTTAATCACAAGTCCAAGACCAATAAAGAAACCCAGTACATTAATCACAACTAACCTTCTTCCAATCTTTTCCATACTTACGATATGCTTCATAGAAACGTTCAAGCTCTTCCTTAGTCCATTGAGGCCCTAACATGTCAGATAGCTTCCTTTTCTGCACATTATACATTAGCGTTATAAAAATAATTGATTCCAGAATAAAAATTTTCATTATGTGTAGAAAGATCCCAAGACAATAATAAAGAACTAATATTAACATGAATCAAAGGAAACATTTTTCTTTTATTTCCCGTTTGGCACTTGGCTAGAAAGTTATGGTGATTTTCTGAATTTCTAAATCCCATAATAGCCATGCTACCAGAATCTATAGACACTAGACAAAACGGAAATTTTGAACTGCAAACCTCACAGCTGCAACTCTTAAATTTCTGGTCAGTGCCTGATTCTTTTACGAACATCACTTCATAGTTCATGCTTGATATCATTTTAACCCATCAACTCAGTCAAACCCTTTTTGTACTCAAAACCTATTTGAGGTTTGCTACCATATAAGCTTAAACCAAGACATATAAAGGGTGAAAACCCATCAAGGTAGGCGGTAATGAAAGAATAGTTAGGGGAATAAATAAACTAAATTTAAAACAGATTACAAAAGGTATAAACAACAAAAAAAATCCCAAGAACAGTATGTAGTCAAGAAATGTGATCAAACAACAAAAAGGGATGAGCAATAGATGTTACCCATATAACCTAATGAAATGAAAGACTTGAAATTAAACAGATAAATACATCAAAACTAAAAATACTTGAAAAACTAATCAAGAACTCACCCGTTTCCCACTTCTCTTAGCACTACTATCTCCATCTTTACTAGAAGCAACCTCGTTAACATAAGAAAACTTCTTATTTACACTCTTAGATTTCCTAGATGGAGCCATGAGGAACTTCCTCAATTACCTGAAACATACTCAAAATCGGAACAACAAATTAGTGAGTCAATTTCTAGAGTTGATATGCAAATTTCACCTCAAACATTCTTTTTTCTCCATAAAAGAAGAATAAAAAGAGAAGGAAAAAAAATAGAGAAATCTTAAATAAAATATTCAACTTGAATTTCAAATTTAATCTCATAAAAATTTCATTTCTACTTCTAGCTCTAAAAAGAATAAAAAAACAAAAAACCAAGCTTTGTCAAAAGAATCCATAATCTACAAAAGTCAAATTTATTAAACAACAAAATTACAGAAAAAGGAAATAGCAGAGATCAGGTCAGCCATGTTTACTAATCAAAGTAAACACCGAGATTAACTGATGTTTGGTTCATAGGTTGCCGAGAAAGCAAAAGAAAAGAAAAGAAAAAACACTGAAAAAAAGAAGAAAAATTTGCAGTTCAAAAACAAAAAGTTTTCACTAGTAACACACACACACAAATAAAGAAAAGCTCACTCAATTTAGTGTCGAATTACTTTAATTCAAACGCCAAAAAAATTTAAAAAAAAAAGAAATTGCTTCTCTAGAAAAACCGAATCGAGAAGAAGAAATCGAAGTAAATAAAAATAATTTCAAAAAAAATAAACGGAAACGAAAAAAGCTTACCAAGTACCGATCGAGAACATTGAGGAAAAAGAATTAGAAGAAGAAGATGAAGAAGCGATCAAGTAAAACGCGAGCATCTTCTACGATGAGCAATTATTTTTTCTGTTATTTTCTTAATTTTGAGCTTTTTTATTGGATTGTTGAAGATTGAAAATGGTAGGAGATAAAGAAGAAAATGGGAGAATTTAGGGATATAACCGCGAAACTTTAAAATAAAAATTAAAAAAATAAAATAAAATAAATTGAATATTGCTAAATAAAAACCTCTTCTTCTTTTTTCTGTCACCGGTTTTTTTCTTTTAAATTTCTGAATTTTACTTTTTTTATGATTATGATATTATGATATGTTTTAATCTAGACCGTTGAAAAGTATTTATCAGCAAATATTTGTAGTAAGTTTTATTTTTTTATTTTTTATTTCTAATATAAAAATGAAATTTAAAAGCCTTTGTAGTAAATTAGTTACTTTTAACTTACATTAGGACTTAATTGTCAAGATGCTATAGATATTTATAAGTTTGATTTCAATTTTTAATATTTATATTTATCTTTTTTTTTAAAATTAAAGATTTGTTTATTTTATTTTTTATTGAATTTTTTTTTTGGGATTAATACCCAAATCATACACGAACTTTGACACAATTTACAATTCTATATATCAATTTTCTGTTAAATCATATATAAATTCATTACATGACATTTTATTAGGTTAGAAAACGAACAAGCAAATTTAAATTATTTTCACCTAAATTAAAAAAATAAATCCACTTGGGAAAAGGATTTCTTATTTCTCGAGGAATTTTTTTTTAAATATAGGTGGAAATAATTTAGATTTGTTTTTTTTAACTTAAAAAAATGTCATATCAGTAATTTATTATGATTTAAAGAGAAATTGTGCCACATAGACAACGGAGTTAGTGAAATGTGAAAAATAAACCAAAATTAAAGTTTGATGTATACAAATATACCAATTAAAGTTGATGTATAACATTACAAATCGTACCAATGTTCATGTATAATTTTGATATTTATTCTATTCTTTTATAAAACATTAGGGTTGGGTGTATAACAAAAACATTTAACCATCGCCATAAAAACTTTAATATAATTATGAAATATTAACATTAATTATACTCTTATCATATACATATCTTTTATTAAGATTAGGAGTGTTAAAATGGTTAGTTAATTGAATCGTTTAAGTTGTGGTTTATTGATTGTGTGTTTATCTTTTTTTAAAAACAACCAGGGTTCGAACTTTTATTATACCAAATAGCTAGTTCGATTATTACTTGAATCGAACAACTATAGTCAAAATAATTAAAGTTTTAATTTTTTTAAACTATTAATCGGATTTTGAAAGTCGTTAACTAAATCGAATTAATTAACAGTTTTTTATTTTTGATTCAAACAAATTGTGTCAACACTAAATTAAAAACATAATAACAAAACTTAGATGAAGAGCAACATGACATTAAAAACATAACTAATACTCACTCCATGTAGATAACAAACCAATTGTTACAATGTTAATGATAGCACAAAGATGAGATAACACAAATTAACAACAATTTGGAACATTAATTACAAAGTTATCAACAAAAATAAAAGTATATGATTGATTTGTGTTGATATTCTGAAATGAAAATGGAAAGGAAAAAAAGAAAGAAAGTGAAAAATAGTGTGTAGGGTTTTAGTGTTTTTTTTTTGGTGCATTTTGTTAATTGTTTTAATTTTCTTAATATTTTTTTTGTCCATTATATCAATAGTTATAGGTTCATTTGGTTAAATATATATTGGGTTTATACTAAATTATGTCATATTTAGATTGAAAATTAAATTTTATGGAAAAATTTACGTAAAAAATAATAGGGTAAACTATATTAATAGTCACTCAACTATTAGTAAATTTCATTTTTGGTTACCAAATTATGGAAAGTTACAAAATGGTCATCTAACTATGAAAATTATAAAATAGTCACTCAACTATTCAATTTTGTCTTTTTTGGTCACCAGCGGACTAATGGTGGCAACTTTTAAAATCGGCATAATAGTAACTTTAAACCTCAACATTTATACATTGTGTCAATTTAGTCTTGATTCTAAAAAATCTAGCCATCAACATTTACGCATTGTGTAATCTGGTCTTTTTTGCAGTTTTGTTTTTCTTTATGACCCTTTCACCTAAAAAACTAAAAAAAATAAAGTTTATCAACTAAATTTGATTGAAAATATACAAAAATAGAAACACCAAAAAATCTGAGATAATAATTTTCATCTTTCTCATACTTTTAAAATTAACTCTCAATGTCATAAAAAAGAAGAAGAAGCAAAACTACAAAAAAAATGACCAAATTACACATTGTGTAAATGTTGAGGGTTAATTTTTTTTAGAATCAAGACTACATTGGCATAATTTATAAATGTTGAGGATTAAAGTTGCTATAATGCCATTGTTATCCTGACCAAAAAAAAGAAAAATTAAATAGTTAGGTGACCATTTTATAACTTTTCATAGTTGGTGATCAAAAAAGAAATTTACTTATAGTTGGGTGAGTACTAGTATAGTTTACTCAAAATAATAAGGTTAATGATTTGATATGCTTGATATTTTAGATTCTAATCCTATCAATTTAAAATGCTTTTTTTTTATAAATTTTATATAAAGATAAGAAAAGACAAAAACACCATGTGATTTTGTTTATTAATTGTTTAAATATGGATTTTAGTACTTTTTCTAATTGATAAATTCATGTCACTAATAAATCACTATAATTAGATAAAAATATATTTTATATATCATACCACAACAAAATACAAAATATTATAATATCAAATTAAAATAACTTTACAGCTATAAAAATTTAAACATAAATATTTTTTAACCTCCACCTCTTATGATATAATTTCATCCAAAATATTACAATGATATGAAATTATCATAGACAGGATGAATATCCCAAAGTTCATGATAAGTAAGTATTTTTACTCACATTCCGCAATAATCATATCTCTTAATCAAAATCAAAATTAAACTAATCAATTCTATTAAAAATGAAAACAAAATTATATCCACATAAAAATCTCAGTAACTAAATGTGTGAAGGGTTTTATAAATCTATAGAGATACAGATAGTGAATTATATAAATTAAACTTTTTTAATAGAAATCAAATCAAATTTCAAAAGAAGTTGATTAGATTGACTTACGTTACCATGGATGAGAAATAGTGATTATAAACATCATTTGTAATGAATAAAAAAAGATTATTCCTAAGCAAATATCAAAAAGCAAACTTTGAGAGAGAATCTTACTTCTCGATTTTATATAGATAACAGTTATCAAATCTTTTACCATCCTTAAGAATAAAAAATAAAATAAGTTAATCAAAACGATGATACTATATAATGTAAGAAGAATGAAAAATAATAATAAGATATGAAATATTAAATGATACCCAAAAAGGAAAAAAGTTTTCATATCCATTTTTCTTTTGCATGGTTTCCTTCTATTTTTCAAAGACCCGCAACCTTCTTTATTGCAAGGGTCTTGAAACCCGATGAAGCAATATTTTCTTCTATTTTTGTGAAAAAAAGAGTAAATCTTGTTTCTAATTTTCAAAAAAAAAAATCAAGAACTTTATTAAACTTTTTTTTAATTTTATTAATTTTTTTTAATTTTTAAACTTTTTAATAATTAAAGCAAAATTAAAAAGAATAAGGGTTAAGTTGACAAAAATTGTAAAAGTTGAGAGGCTAAATTTATAATTGTACTTAATTTTTTAATAGAGTTAAAAAGAGAAAAAAAAATTAGGGGAGAAACTGGAAAAAAACAAATGAAAAAGTAAAAATCCTAATTTAAAAAATAAAAATAAAAATAAAAAGTAAAAAGAATATCCTCAAAAGTTAACATTTCTATTAATCTGAAACAGTTTTTGATCTTCTCCATAACCTTACTCTCAATCACATTTCTACTGTTCTACATTTGAAGTGTTTCTACATTATTTAATAAAACTCAAGGGTGGTGCCCAAATTTTTACTATCTTCTTTATAACAAGACCCTCCCGAATCTGCACTTAAAAAAAATTGCAAAGGCTATTGAAGCTTACCTCTTAGCAGACCCCCTCCAGTGCATTAGCTTGAAAAAAGTATGGGGAAACCTCCTTACCAATGAGTGTTACCGTCTCTGAAACATTCAATTTTAATGGGAAGTGGGCATTGTTGGTTTTGCTTCTGCTTGTCATGCTTGGGTTGAGCTCTGCAACTCTGTTTAAATGTAATAGAGGTGCAGATATAAAAAATAATCCTGAAGTTGAGCTTGGGGAATGATGACGAGCCATGGTTTGTTTAGCTAATTCTTTCCTCTCTCTTTTTTTTTTTTTTTCATCTTCATCAACTTTTGGAGCAGCTTTCCTCCAACACATGGAGATTTTAGTCTTCATGGATAATTTCGGAAAAAAATTATGTGCTGTTTTAACTTTTAAAATTCAATCCCTCAAAACTTTTTTACCATTTTATGATTTAAATAAAATTCTTAGCTGAGCCCTCTACGTTGTCTCTTGAATCCTACTTTTATTGTAAAAGGCCTTAAAAATGTATAGTATTTTAACGTCTTACAATGTGTATATGATCGGAATGTTAAAAGAAAAAGAATCTTTAGATCATTTAAAGGATGATTAAAAGAAAAAGCTGAATATCCTTAAATCATTTAAAGGATGAGTGGATTTGAAGTTGTTGCAATCAAGTATGTTTAATTGATGCTTGTATTGCCTAATTATATAATAAGACTTGGAGCAATGTAAATTGATGTTCCACAAGTTCTCTTTGTTTTAATTGATTCCTTTGCATCACATTTTATTCATAAAATATGGAATGATAAGTAGCTTCGAAATGAATTTTGAGTTACTCTATAGTTATTACTCATTAACATATTTATTTTCATATTCTCGAATTTCAAACAGGTTATTGTTTCAGAACGCATTCATGATATGGACTATGTTTATTACCAAGTTTTAGTATTGAATAATTGAGTTGTTGAATTATATATGAATGACACTCTTGTTGTAGTCAGGTGTGTGGTGTTTTACCAACACAAACTCTTTGTTATGCTGTCTTCGATCTATTAATTTTAAGCGATTTTACTATCATCAAATATAATAGAAATAATTACATGTTATTATTTACTATTATAAAATATTAGTCCAAATTGAAAGTGATCTAATTTTGTTAAGTTTTATTGGGCTTTAATTATTTATAAAGTATGGGTCAAATATGTGTAGATACGTTAATAACTAATTTCTAATTGATGATGGGTTGATTAGAAATTAGGGTTAATGTGCAAAAATTATATATTAGGGCTATGATCCCCAAATTATACACAAGATAATTTTTTTATTATCTCATCCTTAGAAAAGAGAGCGAATATTCTATGAATTTTTTGTGTACTAATTTGGAAGATCAAAACTTCAAAGATCTGTAAATTTCAAGAAATCGATAAATTCAGATACATTTCCGCATCTAGTTTTGTTCTTGATAATTTAACATGACGGATCCTAATTTATGGTTTGTTAAGTTTTACATCAAATATTATTTTACGATACGTTATGCATATCAAGTATTATCTTTATGAAATAAGTTGATCTAAATTGAAGTTATTTTGTGTTATAGACGATGAAACCCAACTTTGGAGAAGGGAACCACAATTCTAACTATATTAGACAAGGGAAAACAGCAGGCCCCATAGACTTTTCCGTTTTCCTTCTTTTTGGTTTTTTAAAATCTTTCAAAGGAAAACAGCCTACAAACTTTTCTTCATCCATTTAACCAACTAAATAAGATCAAAAGCAATGTCGATACCATTCTTACCTTCTCAAACATTATTTCTATTGTATTTTCAGTTGATATCAACCGTCTTAGTATGTACCAATTGATTTCATTTGCAATGGTTGGAAAATGGTATACTGGCCAACACCAAAATATGAATATTTATAAAATATATTTTAATTTTTTATTATTTATTTTAAATTTATTGAATGATGAATTGTTATCTAATCAATCACACCAGTTTGACACTCGGTGTCTATCAAAGAAATCTGAAATAGTAAGTTGCGCCCAACGCTGGTCAGTATAACTAACATATAGGTTTGTCCAACACTTCTCGACTCGTAGTCGCAATAACCTTGAACTTTTCCTATCCTATGGCATATTAACTATATCCGACTCTACCTAAAGAGTTAATAGGGTAACAGTTTCTAAATTTCATTTCATAATTTAACCAATCATCAATTCTCAAATATGGTAGCATATTTCATAACAATACTAGTTCAATATCACACTTATAACAATATATAATATTTTTTACATGTATTTAATCTGGTCCTTATCACTATCCATTGACCCAAATCGAATCAATTCAACTCATTTTATCAAATCATCAGTTTATCACATAACATATCCTATTTCAGTCCAATTCAAGGTGATCAATCCCTTAACTTATCGAATTACGTTGTTTTCAATTCTATTCAATTTAATCATCTATGTCGATAATCTATTAAATTCACACCAATATAATTCGATCAATCATAACCAGTTATCAATTCATTAATTATCTCAAATTGCAATTCATCATATTCAATTTATCAATTAATTGATCATTTCCTTACAATTTAGTTCATACCTCACATTTTTGAACCAAATTGCAAACAATTTAATTTACTATCAAACATTCGCAAATTTATAATTTAAATATATAGAAAATTAGGTACAATAATGCCATATCATTTATATAATTCACTATCCGTATCTCTATAAATTTATAAAACCCTTCACACATTTAGTTATTGAGATTTTTATGTGGATATAAATATTTTTTTTCATTTTTAATAGAATTGATTGGTTTAATTTTGATTATGATTAAGATATATGATTATTGTAGAATGTGAGTAAAAATACTTACTGATCATGAACTTTGAGATATTGCTTTTGTCTGTGATAATTCCATATTATTGTAAAATTAGGAAATTAGGGGAATTTGAATTATAAATTATCTTTATTTCTTAATAATATAGTAAAATATTTAAATAACTTGTAGAAACTAAAGAGGAGAATTCAGAAGCTTCTCTAGAGATAAGCTCTTACCTCACGGCTTCGGGGAAGCCTCGTCTGAGCGGTTTGAATGGCATATTCCTTTTCAGACCTCGCTATTAACGCTCGTCCACCTTTCAACTTTAAATTACTTCCAGGTTTAATAACAAATCATCCAATATTTCTTTTAATGTTCTTACAACCTTTCCTTGCAACCCCACATTTTGTTGCGCTATTAAATTTCATCTTATGACACCGCTCAGACCAGCCTTCCCCGAACCCGGGACGTAAATGTAAAATTAACTTTATTTATTTATTTATTCATCGTTCAAATATATAAAAAATAATTATATGTTTATCACAATATGAATACAGTTCTCAACACCGACTTACAACGCTAATAAAATATGCGATATCTGGGCGAGTGACCAACCTTTTATACCTCTCAGGGTCTTTAAATATGTCACTAAAATGCTTGTCCAAGTTTATTTGGACAACTATTGTCCAGATTCATTCTAGATGTAGTTTTTTAAATTAAAAAATTTAAAAATATATTTTTAAAAATATGAAATAAAAATTTAAAAAATAAAAAATAAAAATTTAACTCCATAATGAACTTAGACACATTAATCACAATGATTATTCGAAAGTAACACACTTGTAATGACAAACAGTTGCAGTAAGATTCAATTATTCGGTGGCTTTCCAAAAAATGTATCCTTAATTTTTATATTATATAGTATATAAAATTACCAAATTTAGAATTTTCTTACTCCTATTTATGACTTACTTTATGAAAAAAATTTATAATATCAATCTATTTACTCACAAAATGATTTGTTATTTACCAACAAGTGGTTGGGTGTAATGGTAAGACACATTGCACTCCTAAAGGAATGACCCAAATTCGAATATTGGAGATGATATTATTAAAATGGACAACCATAAACCCCGAACATTGTGGACATATGAAACTGTAGATCAGTGTTTTTCAGTTGCATTTATTGAAATCCAGGTTAACAAATAACTATAGAGTTAAATGTAGCGTTAAGATTCAAATATTATTCGAATTAATTATTACAAAATATAATCAAATTAAAAATCAAAATATAGATGCTAAACTTGATCTGGCCCATATTAATTTTTTTATTTTTTATACAATTTTTTAAATATAATACATCAAAAATACTAAAAACATTAAAATAAATGTTATCCAACAAATTAAAAGTAAATTAAAAAATCTTTATACTTAAATAACCACTAGTATAGGTGCAACTTAACAAGCAAATGACTTTAAAATAGTAGCAAAATTAACAATAAAATAAAAGTTATACAATATTCAAATAATAACAACAAAATAGCAGCAACATAATAGTGAAATGGTAGTAAAACTGTGGGAAAACAACAACAAAACAATAGGGTTTTTTTTTGCAAATTTGGGTCGGGCCCAGTCAAAAAAACCTTACACGAAGCCCGACCCATTTTCTAAATGGGCTTTATTTTTTACCCAAACCCATTTTTCGGACCTATATTTTTGCCCAAACTGATGAGAATGCGACGAATTCAGTCAACATCAAACAGGGGAAATTATCATCAATAAGAGTAGAATCCCAAGCCATTCTCACTTTATCGAAAAACTTACAAGCCACAATATTCTTTATCCATTCCAAAGGCATCGTCTCATCATAGAAAATCAACCCTTTATTCAACCAAGGATCATGAAACACCGAAATAGTCATACTATCACCCAACCTCCAACGATAGCCTCTAGCAACTAGTTGCTTAGTAGCAAGGATACTCTACCAAACAAAAGAAGGATTAGATCCTTCATCAGAGTAAAAAAAGTCCCTCGTGGGAAATATTTGGCCTTGAACACACAACATACCAGAGAATCCAAGTTCAACAAAAATCTCGAAAGTTGCTTACCTAGCCCCTATAAAAGAGAAAACTTGTTTCTTGATTTGGCCAATAATGGAGGGGAAACCCAGATAGCGACCATTGATTAGTGACACCCGGAATACAATAAACATCCTAGCGAACATGCAAATGGGTATTGGGACTAAACATAATACATTATTTCTAAAAATATCATTTCTAAATGGGTATTGGGACTAAACGGGTATTAGCAAGCTTTTCGAACGTAACGGTCGCAAAACTCTGAAAAATAGAAAGTTGTCATCATCAAACAACAAATGAGGGATACAATGGCTCCCTCGACACAGTGCAACACCATGCAAAGTCCCATTGATCGTAGCTATCCAAAAAAGATAGCTAAGACCTTCAGTATATAATATGAACAAGTAGGGAGAAAGGTGATCACCTTGCCGGAATCCTTCTTGAGGCAAGATTGGCCCCATCTCACTACCATTTAAAAGAAACAAAGTAACTAACCGTAGTAATACAACATTATCCAGTTGATCCACCTCTTAGCAAAACCCAATTTAGTCAAAATAAATTGTAATAACTTTTAGTCGACCCGATCATAAGCTTTGTTGATACCTATCTTAAGAGCCACCTCCCTAACATTACCCCGTTGCTAAGTAGGGGTGAGCATTCAATCGAGTCAAGTCATAAAAATTTGAGTTAGTTGAGTTGACGACTCCTATTTTAGTAACTGAACTCAATTTGGTTTTTTTTAATCAAGTCAAGAAATTTCGAGTCGAGTTAACAAATCCTATTATTTATACTCAATGTTGCGTTTACATGGACTGATTATTTGACTAGTAGAAGAATTACAAGATTATTTAACTATATAAGTAAGGTTGATGGGTAAATATTTATCAAAACGACATAGTTTTATCTTTTAACTTAATGGTTTTAACTTATAACTTTAGAAAAAGGCAAACATTTATGAAAACGACATAGTTTTGCCTTTTCTTATTTGGATTTTTGGATAACTCAAATTGTGTAATTCATATTTGAGTTAAACAAAAAAATTGATTTTTTATTCGAGTTTATCCGAATAACTCGATTAACTTGAACTATTTAATTCAAAATTTGAATTTCTTATAGAGTTTTTTGAATCAAGTTAGATTTGTTCACCCTTACCACTAAGTCTTCATGTGATGCATAATTTAAAAGGCAAGAAAAACATTATCGCTAATAAGTCGGCACGAGACAAAAGTCCATTGCAACAGAGAGACAATATCAGACAACACTCTTTTCAACTGACTGGCCAACACATTAGCTAGAATCTTGTACACTACGTTACATAATGCAATAGGATGAAAATCTGTCATGCAACAAGTGTAAAACCCCACGCCCGACTTGTCAATCGGATCTAGGTATGGAGTGTCACAAATGACCGGGTTCACCTATTCTTAATTTGGCTAACTTAGTTGTTATAAAACAGTCTAAAAATAAAACTATCTAATAATGAAAATAAATGTAATAATTCTTACAACTAAGGCCTTAAGCCACCAAATTCTTAGTCTCTTAAATATCTATCTCTAATCCGACTGTTATTTTCAAGGAAATTCTTACATCTCTTATCATGGCTAGTTATCCTATTACCTAGTTTCTAGGACTCTACCAGAATACATTATAATAATTTCTGAGGCGTAGCATCCAACGGTACCCCTTTCCCATGTGCATGACTCTAACTACATGTGATCTAAGATCTTAATACTGTTTGGCTTGCTTCATCCTCTAAGTCCTCGATCATCCTCGTGAACCCTATGAACATCAAACAAACTTTGGTAACTTCAAATGAACTCATTGAGTTTCGTTATTGTCCATAAATAACCCTATCACACAAGGGTAACGGATGTAAAATAAAATAAAAATAAGTTAACTCCCTGCTTGCTCAAGGTGAGTGTTCTCTATCAGGGTGCCGGGCTACACCCGATTCTTTGAGCTACTTGGCTTACTATAAGACCTTCCCCTGATCATGTAACATGTTGTTTTTCAATTGTGTCAAAATAGTGATTTCGGGACCACAAATCCAACGAGTGAGTTCATAAATAAAATTTATTAATATTTACAAGTTGATTAATTAATTTTGCTTTGGTAAATTTTGTTAATTTGATTGTTGACGGTCAAGTGGTTTGACCCTAAAGTCAAGTGGTTTTGAAGAATGAGGTATCAAGACCTTATTTCTGTAAACCGAGCCCGTAAGTATTTTTATTAAATATTTGTTGAGCGGTTATATAGGTGTATTAAAATTTGGTCAAGAAATTTTAATGTTTGGATAGTTAATTAAAGAAAAATGACTAAATCGTAAAAGTTACAAAAGTTAACCGCTATTAATTTATGTGTTAGATGGTTGTGAAAACATGAATTGAGTGTCTTAAAGGGTAATTAGACCATAGGTAAAGTAACTGGACGTTCATGGCTTGTTAAATAAAAAATTTTAATGGTTATAAATTGTAAAATAGTAATTTAATTAATAAAAACATAAATTAAAACAAAATCAAAGCCATCATCTCTTTCATTTGGATTTCTTCAACCGAAAACTTCATGGTTTCAAATCTTGGAGAATCAACCATGATAAACTGAATGCATGCAAGTGAATTCCCTACCCTTTTTAGTGACTTTTGTGTTTTTGAAATCGTTTTTGCTTAATCTAGCTAACCCATGGACTAATTTGTAAAATTATAAAATGTTTTGATATATTCTATTCATGAATTTAAGATTTTTTTTGATATAAAATAGTAGATTTGGAAGTTATGAAATGTTTATGAATTATTTGGTAAAGTAAATTTTGTTAATTTTGTATTTAAGGATTAAATTGTTAAAATAATAAAATTTTCTGAAACTCTTGTAAAAATGTGTTAAATATGTGCTATATAAGGATTATAAGATATTCGGCTAGCATGAATTAGGATTAAATGTGGTTAATTTGAAAGTTTTTGGGTTAGGGACTAAATTGCATAAAGGGTAAAATATTGTGGTAATTTAATAAATTTATAATAAAATGGCTTATAAGCTTAAGTTTAATTATTTGAGCTATTTGAATTGATTAATTGAGTGAAAATTATTATTTAGATCAAGAAACGAATCAATCGAACTTGGCATTAAGTGGAGAAATTTACATGAATTATTGAAACAAAATGTGATATACAGAATGATTATGTGTTAAATGTGTAAATGAAATGGTAAAATGAAATGTTTAGATGAAATGGTTATATGAAATGTTTATATATGGAAATAGATATATGAAACGATTATATAAAATGTTTATATGGAAATAGATATATGAAACGATTATATGAAACGTTTATATATGGAAATAGATATATGAAACGATTATATGAAATGTTTACACAAAATATTTATAGGAATATAGATATGTGAAAAGGGACATTGGAAATGAATACTTGAAATAAAGATGTTAAACGTTAAATGAATATGTGATGGTTGATTTATGTACCAAATGTTTTTTGGGGTATATATTTGATAACATGATAAAGTTACATGTTTTATATATAAACTCACTAACCTTGTAAGGCTTGTGATGTGTATAGGAAATTAATGAACTCGTGACTAATATATTGAATTATCTTGTAAAATATTTAAATTACATCCTTTATGGTAAGTTAAAGTTTAAGTTTATTACGGACTTACTAAGCTTAATGCAAGCTTACCCCGTTTTGGTTTTTCTTTCTTGTAGATCATTGAACTTGAGCTGTCGATCGGATTGATTTTGGAGATCACATTATCCATTCAATGATTCAGTATAAATTGTGATTGTTTTGATTTAGGTTATAGGTGGTATGTACAAGGAGTTTTAAAGTTTACTTATTCATAATTTTGTTGCTTTATGTTTTGGTTATGAACTATTGTGAAAGTGTTTCTTATTTGGTACTTTTGACATAGCTTTGTTCATATATTTATAAATGAGTTAAACCATGCCTTGTGAGATGGGTTTGAAATGTGATAAGATGCTATATGATAGTTACATGCTTATGATTGATGAATGTAAAATGGTTTAAACTTTGAATTGTAGTGCCAATGAGGGCACATTAGTTAGACACTTAGGTTGAATAATACATGATATATATATTGATATGTTTTGGTATGTTTTAGTGTGCTTTAAATAGGTGAATATGAATGGAAATGGTATGGATTGAAATATAAGAAATGATAGTTGAAATAGCTTGATTTTGAAGTCATTTTTGGTGCACACGGCCGTGTGCCACACACGGTCACCCCTTACAGGCATGTAGTCTGTTTGATTTTAAGTGTAGGATTTTTCACACGGTCCACGAATGTTACACGACCTAGTGACACGGCCGTGTGACCCTATTTTTGAATTGGACACAATTTTAGGACATAAGTATGTAGAGTTGCTCCATACGGCCTGGCCATACGACCGTGTGACCCTTATTTAAACTATTTTCCATATTTTTCTATTTTGATTCAAATTAGCCTTTACTTGTTTTTACATTGATTTTTAAGTTCCATAGGCTCAAATTAAGTTCAGTTTTCGCATATATACTATGAATAATGATTGGCTATTGATTTATGATGATTAAATTGAACTCTGAATTGTTTTGATTTATTATTGGACTTGTTAATCATCGTAGAACCCCGTAATCTTAATCCAATGACGGAGATGGATTAGGGTGTTACAAGTCAGACTCTCTACATGACCGTATACTAGATACTTTACCATATCAGCGAACCTATCCTTACTTCTCGCATTTCTTCTCTTTCATTTTCCCTTTACACGGGGTGCTCGTTGACTTTAAACTAACTTGGTTGTATGCAAGCTTACTATTGTGATCCTTTATGGTAGTTTTTTTTTTTTTGACTTTTTGCCTAAGGGTCTTAGAACCTACCTTCCTTGGCAGACTTGGTCAGACCAATCATTGGTGGACTCCATCTTTCCATACCATAGTCCCAAAGGACTCGTTGACATTTTCGTATTGTGTTGACGTCTAGCAGGCCTCGCCCTTCTGGTGAACTCATAGGTTATCGTTTATGTGACTATGCGAGTCTGTCATCTTACTTGCTCATTTCCTCTTTATAGGGCGATCCTTGTGGCGATATACCCGCAATAGAATTTCCTCCAAGAGGAATGGTCTTGACAAACATTCTATTCCCTGGACAAAATCTTTATCTTGGGCCGCACTTCTCTATCCTCTTACGAGATTTGCTTCTTGTGTACAACTTTATTGAGCTCTCCTTAGTGGCTCTTCATTTCGAATCCTCATTTATGATCCTTGGATAATTTTCCTTTTGACATTTCTATAATTAGGCCAGCTCTCACATGACCTATCTTCCTCTAATTCTTGTTGGGTTTTCTCCCATGCCTCGTTAGCTTCCATGTCTATCCTTGCCACTTTCCTCATTGATCCGCTTGTCATACTTATGCTTTCCTTTAACTTTTCTTCCACCTGTGTGGTTTCTCATGATTGGCGCACAGGCCTACACTCATCACTTAAGGTTTTGCCAGAGTTTTTGCATTTGTTTCTTGGCTATGGTCTTACACCATTCTTACCTCGTTGCTCTCGTCCTGGTGGGATTACCCCGTGTTTACTATCTTGGCAAACTTAACTCATGTTTATTGTCCTGGTAGATTATATATGTTATGTGTATATTGTCCTGGTAGACTATCTATGTTATGTGTTTACTGTCCCAGCAGACTATCTCTATGGATGCCATGAAGTCTTCCATCCATGATCTTATTCACTATACTTAGCTGCCATGACACCTTTCATATATGGTTTTACACCATATACCTTATACTTTATACCGTGTCACCTTAGCGTCTTTCATCCATAGTCTTACACTATATACATTTACCTTGTATCATGCTGCCATGGCGTCTTTCATCCATGGTCTTACGCTACGTACCTCATATCAAACTACCATAACATCTTTCATCTATGGTCTTACGCCATATATCGTCGTCAGGATGTTGTCTCGAAGAACCAGTCGATACCGTTGTTATGATCAATACATTTCTATAGTTTTTATTTCCCCAATCCTCTTCGTATTACCTCCTTTACACCACCTAAACTTGATGCTCAAACACCGCAATATTCCCTTCGTAAGGTCCAGAACTTCGCCCAAGGCGTTATTAATAAGGTCACTCCCCATTTCCCATCTTAACTTCATCTATCCCCTTAATGTTTTCCCACAGTCATGCAATACATGCTCATATTATCATGTTTCATGTCTATGCAATCATGGCATACTTAGACAACATAAATCATAATAGTAGGTTTGGAGTTTGGAACTCACATGAAGCTTTATCGTCTTTACAACTTAGCTTTCTCGAACGCTAGAGCTTCCATTCCCCTAGTGACTAAGCATTACAACCAAAAATCATGGACTAAACTTAATATTCTCAGCTTAACCCTATTTTTCCAAAAACATGCAGAACCCTTAAAATGGTCATGAAGTCCATAACTTTATTTCCTTAAATTTTTCGTATGCAGAAGGGCTAAGAATCTTACCAAGTTGGTTTCCTTACTCTTCCATCTTCATCCTTATGAAGTCTACTCTGTGCAGAACCTTCCATGGCTAATCCTTTGTCAAGCTACTGAAGAAGATGAAGAATGAAAGAAAATGAAACAGAATCAGGAAAAAAATCATCCTTAGGAAGTCATTTCCCCATCTATTTATAGCTCTTTTCGCTCTATTACTTACCTCATGAGAACCATCTATAGCTAATTATTATGTCTCCCACTAAGGAACTGACTGGTTCTATTCTAACCAAACTAGGATTGATTCTCAACCATGTCCAATTCAGCTTCTAAGTTTCCTGTTTCTTTCAATAGAGGTCGCCAACTTACAATCTCTTTCAATTTAGTCCCTTAATTATTCAAAATTCTAAGTTTATTGGAATCCGAGTGTTACAACAAGGGTCATTCTTTTTAGGAATTAAAACAATAGTAGTGTCATTAAGGTGCTCCAGAAACTCACCACAAGAAAGTCAAGCACAGCTCTGATCAAAAACATCACCTCCATTGTCCCCCAACTTTTTTGGAAGAAAGCTGGTTTTATATCATCTTGGCTTGATGCCTTTCCAGGGTGCATAGACATGATAGCAGTGCGAAACTCATCCATACAAAAGGGAGCAGTCAACTTAGTATTATGATTATCGATTACTCGGGGTGGAAAATCTGTGAAATTAGTATAATTTGAAGCAATAGAAGGTGAGAATAAAGACTGAAAAAAATCAAGAATAACAATAGACATATCCTCCACCGAAGTACAAGATTTCCCCTTAGAATCTATAAGCAACAAAATATGATGAAACCGATGACACTTAGATGTCTGAGCCTGAAAAAACCTTGAGTTCACTTCACCATATTTTAACCATAACACATTTGATCGTTGTTTCCAATATACAAACTCTTGAGCAATGAAAGTGTTAAGCTCCCCACGTAATTTAGAATGGATAGTATCATTTGTATGTTGGAACCACAAGCCTTCAAGCTTACATTTTACCTGCGAGATTTTCACCTCATAATTATTGCCCAAAGAATGTCGGCGCCGCCACTCAACTAGTAGCCAACCACAAAAGCTCAACTAATTTATAATACATATAGAGGGACACTAGACCCGACTCAAAGCAAACTAATTAGCAAAACCCTCATTCGCCAACCAAGCATCCTCAAACTTAAAGTGACATGATATTTGAATAGGGAAAGACAAGCTAGAAGCCAACTTAATAGGACAGTGATCAGACGTGGCACTAACCAAAGAATACAACTTGAAATAAGGGAATATGCCCATCCAATCCAAATTAACAAAAGCATGGTTTGATGTTCCATCACAAAACCATCCGAGTCGATCATTCTCCCAAGTAAAGTTGAACTCTGGTAGATGAACCTCCACAAGATCACAATAAGAAACGCATTCACAAAAGCCCTCCATCCAACTAGACGATTACTCAACTCCACTCTACTTATCAATGACAGAGAGAAAATTATTTACGTCACCTATACAAACCCGAGGGAGGGCATGAAATTGTGCAAGAGAATGTAACAAACTCATTTCCTACTAGCCTTTAGGAAGCCATAGAAACCTGTAAAGTGCCAAGTACCCTGCACTGAAGACATGTAACTTTTTAAAGATTGATATTTTAATAATTTAATTATTAAATGTATTTATATAATCATATTTATTATGCTTGCAAATTTTCAAATCAATTAGATTTATCTATCATATTGATCCAAAATATTGTATTTATTAATATATATATTTAACTGTTGAATATTTTACATTATACAATTAGTTGGACATCTATTAAAAAAATTAGTTGTACATTTTCAATTTAATCAAAACTTGATATGCATGATTTATATAAATAGAACATGAAAAATGGCTACTTATACTAAATATTTATTATTTTAATTATTGCATATAATTAAGTAATTGATTTTTTCAATTTACTCATAATTTCATTAAATCAAGTTTTTATATATACAATGCCTATTTCTACTTATAATTCCTCCTCAACCCTTAAATAGAAGGAAAACTACGTTTAAACATACTTGAACCTATGTTATTTTAATTGTTACAATAGCAACAGTACCAGTTGAACTAAAGCTTGTGTGTGTATATATATATGTTAAATACTTATTACTTAATTATTAAATATAATTAATTAATGTTTTTTTAAAACTTATTACATCACATAATTTGAATAATTTTAATGGCTTGAGCTTTTCATTGCAAAACTACCATGCCAAAAATTAGGCCAAATAAAAGTGAGTTAAGTAAATATTTTAAACAAAATAAATGGGTTGGTTGATTTTGATTTGAGAAAAGACAACAACTTGGTATTCACTAATAATGTTATTAAAAAAGCTAAACATGTGTTCATTGTTAACATTAAAACATGATTAAACATCTTGTCTTAAACAAATTTGTTCCAACTTTTATTAAATGGAATTGTCCAATCTTTGCTTGAACAATTGAAGTCAACTAATCCATGCCCATTCAATAAATCAATTGAAGAAAGAATTTTGATAGATTAGCTCATAATTGTGTTACCTTTGGGCTACTATAAATAATCAATCATCATGGTCTAATAACCTACTCTTTCATAATTAAGAAAAAAAATTAATATTTTTAAAAATAAAAAGAATATCAGTATTGCTGATTTCATTTATCAAATCTATATGCTTTATATCAATTCAATCCATTCAATTCGTTTTTAACCGATTGAGTATTAGTTTAATGAATATTATTGTTATTACAACAATTTAAAAGTTACGGAACTATTAAGTTAAATAAAATTAAATTTATATGTAATATTTTTTATTCAAATTTAATTATAGGAAATATAAAAAATTTCCACAATTTTTTAAATATTTGTAATATATAAAAAGTAAAAGTTTAAAATATGTCATAGGTCCCTATATTATTCACAAATTTAGAATTCAGTCCTTTACTTTACAAATTTCAAAATTCAAGTCTAACTGTTAACGCTATTGATTTTTTTTTTAAATTCACGTTCATTACAACATCATTTTTTTTATTTACATGGCTACCAAGTAAGCTTTTTTATTATTATTTAAATTTTAAAATGTCACACCAATAAATTTAACAAAAGAAATTTAACAGTATTAAAAATTTGGTCTGAATCTTGAAATCTGAAAAGCAGAAGGATTAAATTACTAAAAATAAAAGTATAGGGACTAAATTCCAAATTTGTGAAGAATACAAATACCTATGACATGTTTTAACCAAGGTAAAAATACGGCAGCAACATAATAATAAAAATAAATCCACCCTTACTCATAGATACTTAAATTGAGATAATATTTTTTTGAGACTGATTATATTAAATCTCGATTAAACTCAAAGTTAATCTAAACTAAATCTTTAGACGAAAAACTAAAATTTAATATTGTTTTCTCATTCACAAAATTTTACTTAAAAATGTGTAATTTGTTACCATGTAACTGAAGTAGTATAATTTATTTTAAAGAAGCCATCAAATTGAATCTACATTTGGTTGATAAGATACGGTTTACCATAGCCATGGATAAAATCTTATAAAGTTGGCCTCCAAGTCCAACAAAATGTACTTTTACCTGTTTATTCCTTCACTATCTTCCCCCTCTTCCACCGCCTGCGTCGGTTCTCCACCGGATAGATGACTTGAAAACTGATCCTAGACGTCACTTATTTTTGAGGAAAGAAAATCTCAGCTGTTTGTTTTCCTTTTGGAAGTTAAATTGTTGTCATAGTATTTTTGGGAAAACTGCACACTCAAGGTCACTAAATTATTAATAAATTTATATTTTGATCAATTAACTTAAAAAATTACAAAATAGATACTAAACTATAAGAAAGTTTTTATTCAAGTCATTGAGTGTTAAGTTTTTTTATTTTAAAAGTATAGCTAATGAGCTTTAAGCAATGATTTGACTATTAATACAATGAATTAGTATCCATTGATAAGTAGAAGAATATGTTACATGCCTTAGATCCAAACCGGTCTAACGTTCAGTGTTGGAGAATGCAGAAGAAATTTGTTTGTATTTTGGTTCATAGGTTCGTGACTTTCGAATTTGTTTCATGGAAAAAATAAAATGTAGAAGAGAATAGGAAAGGAAGCTTTCGATTGTTGTAGGCAGTGCAAATAAAGAATGCCATAAAAGCCAACAACCTCTTGGCTTAGTGGCAAGAGTATTATGTTGTAGGCATGAGAGCTTGAGTTCAAGCTTAAACAACCCCATTCCTCACCATTAATTATCAAAAAAAAAAGACCATAAAATAACGATTTTAACTCAATAACTCAAATAAGAATTTTTAAATAGTTTAATGACTATTTTGCAACTTTCTTAAGTTGAGTAACTAAAACGTAAATTTACTAATAGTTTAATGACTTTGAGTATAGCCTACCTAGTTTTTTTTTTTTAACTAACCACCATCACATGATCTTTACTGCCTGGAGCTCAAAGACCTCATCCTTACTTATATATTTTCAATTATGCCCACCTTCAAGTATAACTTCAAACACAACAAATTCATTATGAGCAATAAACATTGATTTTTACCTTTTTCAACCTCAAACTGTAGTTTTATACATAACCAGAACATAGTGATCATTAATGTTGAAAAAAAAACAAAAAAAAGCTGAATTTCATTGAGACTTCTTCATAATTTTTTCTATTAAATTGTTTTATTTATAAAATTATTATTTTAATAAATAAATGTCATGTTCAAATAGGAAAAAAAAGATATTCATTTATTTATAAATATTTTATAATTCTACATTTTTATAAAATATTATGTTTTTATCAAAAAAAATTTAAACAATTTTTTATTTTTAAATTTTAAAGATTTTTTATTTTAAGAATCAATACTAAATTAATAGAATGAATAACATTAAAAGTTAAATTTATTGAATTTTTAGAATTAGGATCAAATCGATAAAATTTATAAATATTGAAAAACTAAATTTATTAGGTCAATAAATGACCAAAATATTAAATTAGTAATTAAAATAAAAAATTTGAAATGCACTAAAAATTAAGTGAATACTTTCAATATTCGAGAAATCACGCTCTGTATGAAGCACGTAAGGCAACGATATCTCAAGTTAAAGTACTTGGGCAAGAAAGGGACACGTGTTTAACAACGGTTGGTCCATTGAAAAAGTGTTATACTCCCAGGTGTCATTATCAAGCCCCTGTCTCTAACACTTCATTAAAACGAACTTTGTTTGGGTTAAAATATCCTTTAGGTCCTTATACTCTTCACTAAATTTAGAATTTAGTTTTAGTACTTTTATTTATAAAAAGTTGGTCTTTTTATTTTTTTAATTTAAAATTTTAGATTCAATTGTTAATATTATTAATTTTTTTATTAAATTGGTTGGTGTGACATTTCGGAAAAAAAATTCATTTGATAATAATGTAACTAAAATAATGACGTAGAAATGAACTTGGATTTAATAAAATAATTTTAACTATTTTAGCAGTTGGACTTAAATTTTAAAATACAAAAAGTACAGGGGCTAAATTTCTAGAAATACAAAGACTAAATTCTAAATTTATGAAGAGTAGACAGACTTATGGCATATTTTAAACCATTTGGTTATTTTTTTAATGATATTTAAACATTTTAATTAATGCCTTAAACCATTTCGTTAGTATATATTTATTTCTTTAAATGAGCATAACTGAATCAAAATAAAAGTTTCATGTATATATTTGAATCGTAATTAAAGTTTCATATGTATAATTGTACCAGATCAAAACTCATGTATCAAATTACATATTAAATCAAAATTCATGTATGATTTTGAGATTTGTCCCTTATTTTTTGAACACCAAATTTATACACGATAATTAAAATAATATCGAATAGTGTTAAACAAATGTATTTAAATTAACAAAAGAAATTCTACTTATATAATTTTAAACCTAATAATTGCACCAAGAACATAGTAATTTAACATGCTTTTATATTTCTTAAATAATTGATATTTTAAGAAATCCACCATTGTAGTTGTATTTTTTGTGAATTTAATATTTTGCATTGATATTGATATACATAATTATTAAATAAATTTTGGATATTTTGTTGATATAGATGTTTTTATTTATTTAGAATTATTTAATAAATTTTACTAAAAAAATATTATTAAATAAATTAAACTCATCCCCTCCAATAATTTTAAATTCCTTTTTTATTAGACACATTTATATATTAAATAAAATTAATTAATTTTTTATAATAAATTTTTATATGTTATATAGATAAAATAAGACATGTCATAAATTTGTCAACTTAAAATTTATTTATTTTTAAATACTACCTTCTCTTACGATCTCAACTAAATATTTTTTTTCCTTTTTGTATTATTTTTAATTAAAAAATCGGAGAATATTTTTTCTTTTTCTCTTCTTTTAAGCTATCTTTGTTGTAGAGACATTGGAGGTAAGTGAAAACTTTTAGCTTAATATTCTTGCTTTTGCTTTTAATTTAGTTTTTGTTATTATTTTTTTAATTATTGAATTTTTTTATTTCTTTTTGTAATTTTTTCTTTAAAAAATTTAGGAGACTAACAAAAACAAAAATTTATGGTAAGCCTATGTTCATGGTAAGAAAAACGAGAGATAAAAGAAGAGAAAAGTTTAATGGAGCGGAAGCAAGAAAAAATGAGAGAAAGAAAGGCCTTTTTTTGTTGAGTTTAAGGAAGTGAAAAAAAACGAGAGAGAAAGGTCTTTTTTTTTCCTTTTAGGAGGTTTTGTTCCTTATTTTTCTTCATCTTTCTTTGTTTAGAGAAGGATAAACAGATACCCATTTGATCGGATTATAATTTGGGTTAATTTTCTTATGTTTAATGGAGTGGGGCCCTGAGTCTGATCTAGAACCGGAATGGACATCTTCGGGACCCGAAACAGGGCTTGAAGGTAAAGGATACTTTGATTTTTCATTTGGGATTTGAGATTTTTTTTGTGTGCGTATAATGTAGGATGTGATACAAGCTTTTTTTTTTAATGTAGAGCCAATTCCGAGGTTGGAATTAGGGGTTGAACCAAAATCATACCCAGAGCGACCCAATGAAGCTGATTGTATTTACTATTTGAGGACTGGGTTTTGTGGCTATGGCTCTAGGTGTCGGTTCAACCATCCACATGATCGTGCTATGGTAAAATCATATTAATAATTTGATTGAATTATATATTCTTTGTTTTTAATCTGATTGAATGTTTCCTTTAAGGGTTTTGATTTTTTTGTTTGATCATGATTTTTAGAGTGACGAAGTTTTTAATTTTAGGGCAAAAATGGAAGTTTTTGGTTAATATAATGAGATCTAGAGTGATTGGTAATCTTGATTTTGGAAAAAAAAACTTTAACGCTCATATGTTTTTGATTGGTGAAAAAAATGTGAAAAAAATAATGATGTTGATTGACTGCCTTAGGTTATGGGACCTGGAATAAGTAGCATAGGAGAGTATCCAGAGAGAGCGGGCCAGCCAGTTTGTCAGGTACTTCTGATAATATTGTTTTGTTAATGTTTGAAAATTTTGAGGTATGTGTGTTGATTGCACAATGTCGACAATGTGTATTGCTTCTTAAAGATAAAGATAATGCCACATCATTTTAAGTTTGAATGATGGACTTAGGGTTTGGTGAATAGATTTTGTTTAATTTGACATATTAGGAAATATGGTAAGTCTCCTTTTATGCTCGCTTATGGCTTCCTTTTTTATCGATTTGCAGTACTATATGAGGACAGGGACATGCAGATTTGGTTCTTCTTGCAAGTACCATCATCCAAAGGACGGAGGTGGTTTTGTTATCCATGTACCACTGAATTCTTATGGATATCCATTACGTCTGGTTTGTATAACTTAACACTTAATCTTTTGAATGTGTTTTCTTAAGTTTGTCTAATGGTTTAAGAATATTGTAAAATAGGGCGAAAAAGAGTGCTCTTACTATATGAAGACAGGACGATGTAAGTTTGGTGTAACATGTAGATTTCATCATCCTATATCATCTGTTGTGCAAGTTTCGACACCATATTCAACTCCTCAAGTTCCACATGTGCCTGCACCTACATTATATTCCATGGTGCAGTCACCATCTAGCCTTTCCTCTCAACAATATGGAGTTGTAATGGCAAGGCCTCCCCTAATGCCAGGCTCATATGTGCAAGGCCCCTATGGTTCTTTGCTACTTTCCCCAAGCATGGTTTCCTTTCCAAGTTGGAATCCCTATCCAGTAGGAGAATTTAAACTTTATTCAGTTAACCTCATTGATGATTATTGTTAATTTTTATTTTTAAGGTTTGTAATGCACCTGGTGCAGGGACTTGTCAACTCGAGTACTCAACCCAGTGTTGGATCTAGGTCAGTTTTTGGAGGAACACCATTATCTCCTTTAGCGCCTGCCTATACTAGGTCTTATCAACTTGTATCATCTAGTGTCGGGTCTTCAAGCAGTAATCGAAAGGAGCATTTATTTCCCGAGATACCCAACCAACCTGAATGTCAGTATTACCTGAAAACAGGCGATTGCAAATTTGGATCCTCTTGTAAATATCATCATCCACTTGAAGTGGTTGCACCAAAATCAGATGTCATCCTCAGCACTTTAGGTCTTCCCCTTCGTCCGGTAAGCATTTCATGAAATGTGCTATAAATTAATTTGTGTGCTTATGGAATATGAGAATTTGAAAAGAGAACATTGTTTGATAAGATTCAAGATTATAGGGACCAAATTGTAAAAATTTTAAAATACGAAAATTCATGTAAAAGTGACTGATTTGTAAAATTTGGAAATTTTAGGCTGTTTTTAGAAGGAATAAATTATGTTTTCAATGATTAAATTGTAGAACAATGAAATTTTGGGTTTTAGGGGCTAAATCATAAAAATTTGAAAGTGCAGGGACTGTTTTGTAATTCTTGGGAAAAAAAGGATTAAATTGGACAAAAATTTATTTAATTTTAAATTGAAAATATCAAAAATAAGTTAAATAAGAGATTAAATTTTATCGAATGAAATTAATTATATAAAAATTTAGAAATTGGTAAGCTTAGATTGGCTATAATTTTATATGTGATTCGGAATATTTGTTTAAATTGTGTATATATGTTTTGTGATAAATTAGTGTGAATAAGTAAAATTAAATTTTAGGACTACAGAATAAGCTCAGATGATGGATGTATGCATCAATTTCGAAATAAAACACAAAAATAAAATTTAAAATTTAAAATAAATCCAATAATAATAAATTAAGTGTTTCAATTTTATAAAAAGTTAAAAAAAATTATGTAACATCTCTTGATCAAGTTTTATACATTACTATAATAAAATTGTCTTAAAATGTGGAGTTTTCTTTGCTTAATTGTTTTTGCAACAACTTATTATAATTATGCGATATTATTGTTGTCTGTGTTCCTTTCATGTGTTTCCAACTTGGAATTATACCTAATAAAAACTGGTAAGAGTTGTCTTGTGTTTAAGCTTTCTTTTTTTTGGATTTGAGGTATCTAAGATCTGCCTGAACAATGTCTGTTGATATTTTTCATTCTTAGCATGTAAGTGTACGTGCGACATGTATTTGTAATAGGACCTATTGATGTTTATTTGTGTGTTTTCATTAATGGTACCAGGGGGCACCACCTTGTAGTCATTATTCACAACATGCAGTATGCAAGTTTGGACCTGCTTGCAAATTTGATCATCCTATGGAACAATTAAGTTACAGTCCATCAACGTCTTCTCTTTCCGATATCCCTGTTGGATCTACAATCGCTACACTAGCTCCGTCATCAGATTTACGACCCAAACTTCTTTCTGGGTCCGGCAAGGACTCTGATCCTGCCGTTATGTCATCATCGGTGAGCTCGTCAAGTGAATCAATTGGTTTGGTTTTCTCTGAAGGTGCAGCGATACCTCCTTCAAGCACACAACAATCAGGTCCAAGTTCTGGCCCTTCTGCTGGCCGCGGCATCACCAAGGCACACACTTCAAACTAAGTGATAAGAGAAGCATCAAAATGTGACATCTATCTATCCATATATAATTAGATACATATTTCTATGTTTTGACAATGGAAATGCTTGACATGCTTCTATAAATTCATAACCATATTATGAGATTTGCTCCTTCATTATTGCTTGAATTAGGGTTTAGCTCAGTTGATTCTTGTTATCATTTTTAACATAAGGTTTTAGCGTGTGAAATTTCTTATTCTCATATTATGATCTCTTTTGTATGGAAAAAAATTCTTCAGACCTATGGATTTGACTTTGATGATTGAATTAAATACTCTTGAGTATCTCTTGTTGGTCACTTTTCAAGCTCCCAATATTACTATTGGTTCAAGGGATTAAATCAAAAATCGATGATTGCTAAAAGTTGTTGTATTAGGAGTCAGATTGCATTTCGTCCTTTCTACTAAAAAAATAGGTAAATTAGTCATTATACATTATATCAAAGGGCATATTGGTCCTTTTTGTTAAAAGCTTCATTCCTTTGAATTGTTAAAAATTAGCATAGTTGACACTATAACCTAACAATTACACTTGATGTGCCACATGTAACTTATGCTGACGTATAGGGACTGATCTTTAACAGTAGAAATGGACAAGAGCGAAGCCAAAAAATTTTTTTAGGGGGGGCCAAAATTAAATTGTAATTTTTATGATAGTAAAAATACAATTCTTTAAAAATTAAATCAAATTTTTTATCCTTTTTAGGAGGGCCAAAATGTAATTTTATTTTTATTAATTTAAAATTTTAAAGAGCCAAAATGGAATTTTTTTTTATTTTAGGAGGGGTCGGGCCCCTACCAGCCCTCCCTAGATTCGCCCCTGAAAATGGATAAATTTTTTAATAGAAATACCAATTTGCTATTTTATCTAACGTGCAAGGACTAATTTATTCATTTTTTAAATAAAAGAATCAAAATACAATCCAACTCTTAGTACAAGAATCTTTTTAACATTTTGATTCGATTTTTAGAAGATCACCTTTAGTTGAGCAATCCTCCTATTGAGAAGCATAGGTGCACACATGGATTGATGATAGAAAGAATCAAATGCAAGAAAGCAGTAAAGCAAGGGGGGGCAGTTAGAGTGAAAGTCGAAAACAAATAAACAAACAAACATATGTATTGTCCACTTTCCCATTAGGATTTTCTTTGTCGACCCACTACCTAAAGTGTAATCAATCCATGTTAATGTGCAATATGAGGTGTTATGTTGTTATTTATACTATATATATATGTATAGACACACATACAGAGGCAAACACTTTTGACAGTCTCATGTTTTATAATTGTCGATCTTTCTCCATTTTAACAGCTCTTTAAGCTGTTTGGTAATATTTATATAAATGTGTCTAAATGCTTTTTTGAAAACAGAGCAAGCAATAATAATAATAAAGAAGAAAACAAATTGTATCTTTCACTTCCTCTCTTCTTTTTGAAGCATTTGTATAAACATATTTTTGAATATTAATATTAATCTAATAATTTTTTTATCTATAAGAATCAAACTCGAAATCTTCTTTAAAGGATATCAAGCTATTTATCAATTGACCCACCATCCATTAATAACATGTAATGTAATAATTAAGGTTAAAAGGTATGAACATTAACGGTGAATGAATCAAATCTTAAAGATCCTTGTAAGATGTTTTTACATGCATTTTGTGTAAAGGGCATAGGCTTTGTTGACAAAAGTTAGAACAAATAGCCGCAATGAGGCAGACAATTATGGAGTTTCATATTAATTGCTGTTGATTTCGTACTCTAATTTGAACAACATGACAGGCTTTTATCAATCATGTCCTGTTATAGAAACAAGCAAGCAAACAAAACCCTGCTTTTTTAATATTACTTTCATTAAATTCGGCAAAGTTAAGGTTAACATTCCCCGAACTGTCTTTTTTTTCTTTCTTCTGATTTAAAAGTTCAATTACAATACTGAAAGCGGCACTAGATAATGTAAGAAACTGCATAAATCTGGGGAAAAAAAAAGACTCAGAAGAGTGAATACCCAAAGTCGACTATATCACCAAAAGGAGCCATTGAAGAAGCTTGTGGAATCATCATGGGATTGTCATTGTAAGGATGAAAAGCTTTCATACAACCATCTTCATCCATCAATGGTGGATTTACGATATCCGACAGTTCCCATGATTGTTGATCAAAGCTCGACCATAAACTCTCTTGATCCATCCCCTCACCAAAATATGGAAACTCTGTGTTTGTTACATCTGTAGGAAGAACATAATTGTTATTACCAGAATGTGATTGGTTTTGATGGGAAACATGGGAGCTTGTTGGGTTTGAAGAAGGGGGATTCAAACAATTACGAGGAACAATGGAGGCTAAGTAACCAGAGTTAGTATCAGTAGAGAAAAAGAAAGCACTATCATCAACTGAAGAACCATATGATGAAGAAGATGATGATAATGATGATGATGATGGGTCATTGTTATTAGGTTTGATGATGGGGGTGGGGATAGTGTTTTCACTGTGGGAAATGTCAGGCTGATGAGGAACTGGTTCACTGTTAACACCATGGTTGATTGTTTGTTTAGGTTGTTGAGTTTGAAAGCTTGTAAGGAACTGATCAAAAGGGGACAAGACATGGAAACAGGAGTTGTCTGAATAAACAAAGTTGGTTCTTGCTTGAGCTCCTTTGATGGAGATCGCAGCCCTATCATAAGCAAGGGCAGCTTCCTGAGCAGTGTCAAAGGTGCCAAGCCAATGCCTTTCTTTGGTCGTTGGGTCTCGGATTTCGGCAGCGTATCGACCCCAAGGTCGCCTTCGAACGCCTAGGAACCGGCCGGGCTCGGCCTGTTTTCTTCTCCCACGCCTTTCGCCAGGTTGCGGTGGGGATAGGTTCCTTTGAAGCAAAGCGAAACCTGCTTGTGTTTGAACAACAGGTTCGTACTTGAAATGGTTTTCCAATGTTTTTGATGTTGACATCTCTATGTTAATGGGGTTTGGAGACAATGCTGCTATGGGAGAGGTGTAGGGGAAACTTGGGAAGAATGTAGAGATAGGAGGAAGAAAAATGAAGAGATGGTTATGGGTTGGTTTTGAATGAATGCAAGTGTAGGGGAAGCCTTTTTAAAGACTGTGATTTGCACTCTCATTTATTTCAAACACAAATCTTAAACTTAAAAGCAAACCCAAACAAGGAAAACAACATTCTACTTGTAATTCCTGTTTGATTGAGTTGGTATTATCCATCAATTGAATTTCAGTTCAGTTATAAAATTATAAAAAAAATTATTTTAAAGATTTTTATTTTTTTATGTACTACAAAAATACATATAAATGATAAAATTCAAATTTAAAATATCTTAATTTTACCATTTTAACCAAAATTTAATTTAATTTTTATAAATTTATCATATAATTTTCACTGATTATAATTCTCCATAACCTCAAATAAATTATAGGGTTTGAGTTTATTGGTGAAATATTAAGATTTCTTTTACTTTTCCCAATAAATAATTTCAAATGATTAAATACAAGTTTAAATACAAGTTTTAATTTTAGCTTTTGCATATGTTGAAAATATAAATTAAGTTAATATGAGGGGTTTTTTTTTCTTTTACAAATGAGATTGCAATGTAAAATTTGATATTCACATTTTATATATATATTTAAAAATGATTGGCTTAAATAAATTGATATTTTGTATAGGGATTAACATTGCTAATGATCCAAATATTACATCACATCAACTTAAGCCCTTGGGGGGGGTTTAGTTTATTATAAGAAATAACCTTATGATCAAGTCACGTGCAGATTATAACCCTATTAGTCTCCATGAAAAGGGAAAGGTTAATAGCATGTTTTTTTTTTGTTTCAAATAAACCTTCTAATAATGCATATACATTTTTAGAATAATTTCACGATTATAAAATCTTATCATATCTATTTTTTATATAATATTTAAAATTATCTATAACCCTTCTCTAATTTTTAAATGGGAGGATAATACGCTTCAATATATTCAAGTCTATGTTCTTTTGTATTGACAATAATATCAACACTAATGAAGTTAAGACTCAATCAACAATTGAACTAAATCTTAAATTTTGTTATTATGCATATATAAATTCAGAATATGAGCAAAATTAGTGAATGAATCCACAGCAAGTTCTTTGTTTGCTTATTCACAAAGGGAGTGGTTGATGTTATCTCTAATCACTAAGCACAAAATGCCCTTAATATGTATATTTATATATTCTTCAAATGGCTCCATTGTCCTTAATCATGGAAACAATTCCACAAAGAAAGTACAAAAGCCAAAGGTTCCTTTCACCAAATGACCCCATAAGTCAAAAACCCTTTTGTTTTCTTTCTATTTGTCATTATATATAATCCTTCAAAATATATGTTTTCTCTTCACTTTTATGATCATCTCATAAAACCCAAAAAAAAAAATGATTGATCCTAAAATTGCCCACTTGGTCCTTTTAAGGTTCCAAAAAAAGAATTTTGCATTAATGTTAGAATCTCAAATTGGTATTTTTAAAAACAATTTATTAAAATAAAATGTGGAAATGAAGAAAAGGGATTGATAAAAGATGGTGGGTCATTTCCAAATTTTTTGAGCTCCTTCAAATTGGCTTTTAAGCTCAAAATTCAGCAAAAAAATGGGTGTAGAGAAATATAGGGAACTTTCACACTTTTTTGTCTCTCATCTCTCTCCAAAAGCAAGTGCCAAAAAAACAAAAGGCTATAGTCAAAAGGGGTAATCAAATTAAAGGGTTAAAAGAACAAATTTCAAAAAGCAAGTTTGGACTAAAAACTGCCCAAACAAAAGCAATACAATGTATATATCTATACATGTGGGACACTAACAAAGGATTTAATTTTGCAGTTCCAACAGGGAAAGCTTTAAAACACATTCATCTTTTCATTTCAACATTCACATGTGTAGATGGGCATTGGGAATGGCAAGAAACTAATCATTAATCAAATGGGTCAACCCCATTTCCCCCAATTCTACAATATATGCTTTGCCACTAATCATTATAATTATAGCCTAAACCTAATTGAATAAAAAAAATGACACATTATTTTATTAATGGTTTTTTGGGTTTCCAAAAAATCACAAATTTTAAAATAAAAAAAAGGAGAGATTATATATTGTGATGTTGAATTCCAAATCTATTTGATGTTATATTTTTAATCAAATAAGTCTTGAATTTTATAATTAATTAATTCCTTTTTAAATGATATTATATATATATGGACTCTTGACTCTTCCACTAAGAATTTGAAAGAAACATATTGATGTTGGATTTGTTGCATTTTATTTTATCTTAATAGAGCAATGTCCATATAGAACATGGGATCATAATATTTGATCACATGTAGGCCAATATGCAAAAGAATTAAAATATTAGTAAAAAAGTTTGTCTCATTTTTAAATTACTGTTATCTTGTCTATATGGTTAAACAGGTGTCACGAGTCAATCAAATATCAACTCAATTAAAAAAATAGCTAAAACATTCATTTATGTACAAAATAAACTACATCTTGGGTGTTCTTGTCTTTTTACATTTTACAGATAAATAAAAACGCAATTATAATAAGATTTAAACCCGTAGCACACTACATTTTAAATATTTAGCTTTACCATTTAAGCTAAAATATCACTTGGTTGTTATATAGACTTTTAATAAATATATTTATTACATAATCTTTTTCACCCGTATTGTAAATATGCCATAATGTAATTATTATTATGACTGTTCCGACCATACCAATTTAAAGATCCTTTTGGATATGCGTTTACTTTCAGTACGATGCACTTACACTATAATATATAATCTAGACTACATTTCAAGAAATTAAACCTTTCAACAAAATGCCACATGCAAATAAATAAAGGGGGGTGTTTTTTTTTTGGTCTTCCATGAAAATCAAGTCCTTATTAAGCTTTATTTTGCATGTAAGATTTACATGAGGATGTTACCATTTGAAGAAAAGAAAGGTCAGTCAAGCATTCTTTTTGAAAAGATATGAAGTTGGTTGAAATATATTTTTTTAAAAAAAATACTAATTCAATATAAATATATAAATACATTAAAAATGGTAAAAATATAAGATATATGAAAAGTTTAGTCCCATTTGAGAATTGGGTGTTTAGGGTCAGATTAAGAAGAATGCACAGTCTCCAAAAATAAATAAATAAAACCCACATTTATTTTTCAAGTGTTAAAGGTAATCCGGGATTTAGGGAAAAAAGAGGAGAGTCTCTTCCTTTGAACTTTTTGGACTTTGACTTGAAAATATATAACAAAACCAATTTATCATTTGGATACAAATAAAAAAAATATTAAAAATCAATTTAGTAAATAAAAAGTAGGCTTAATTCACAATTTGACTCTTAAAGTATATCTAGTTTTTTTATTTTGGTACCTAAATTTTTTTTGTCTCAATTTGATACCTAAACTATTAATTACTTCCCAATTTGGTACCTAAAGTATGCTTTTATTATATTTTTGAGTCTATTTTTTGACAAATGTTTAAAAAATTTTGATAACCAATCACAAAATGTTATGTGACGACTTTATGCAAAAAAAAAATTATTAAATGTATATGCACATTAAAAATGTGAAAAATAGAAATAAATATAAAAATAATTTTTTAATATATATAATCTAAATATATATAAATCATAGAAAAAATTTATAAAAATAGAATTTAATGGAAAAGAAATTAGTTCAAATTAATAATATTATTACAGAAAATGTAAAATTTATAAAAATATTTTAAAAAGTTTAAAAATAATTTATAAATTTTCAAAAACAATATTTAAATTTCAAGGGTTTTTTTTGCAATTACTTGAAATTTAAATATATTTTTTAAATTTTATAACAATTTTCAGGCTTTATATATTATTTTGATTTTTTTTAAAATTATTATATATTTTAGAGTTTTATATGAATTTTTACATTTTAAATCAATATAATATATAATATAAAAATTAAAAAAAAAGAGACACATGACGTATTCTAATAATGCCATGTGGTAGGTTAACGCTGGTCAAAGGTTGATAAACATTGGTTAACAGTTGATCAACATCTGTCAACGGTAAGTCAACATTAGTAAATGGTTGATCAATAGGTGGTCAACGACAGATCAAAGTCAACAAATTTTTTAATATTATAATTTTTTATTTAAATTTATTTTTTTGAAATAAATCTAATCTCGACATGATATTTCTTTCATTAGTCAAAAATAAATCACATGACTTTTTTCCATTACTCAAAGTGATGTATCCGAGTTTTACCTTATTAATAGGTGTATAATAATAATAATTTAACAAAGAATGCAATGAACTTTGATTTGTACAATTAATTATCTTGTTTATTTAAAAAGTTTGATATAAAAATATCGTGTACTAGATTATAATTGAATACCTTTAAATTGAAATTCGAACAATACGTGTCATTTGAACCCTAAATATGATAGACAAATTGTGTATGCCTTTTTGAAGCATAATTTTCATAAGACGTTGGGTAAAATCTTTTGTTGATTATTTAAATTTAATTATTAATAAAATAGTAGATTATTAAAAAACAATTTCCATTTAATGATATTTTAAAATGGAAATAGAGAGAGAGAGATTTTTAAAAAATACAAAACAGATAAAAATGTGAAAATTTGCTAAATTTTTAAAAATCAATGTATGATACTAATTGAAAAACGGAGAAATTGTTGACGTACGTATACGTTACAGAACGGAACAAACACAAAGCGGAATCGACGCGCCATCTGTTTCAAGTCAACCAGTAGTATTGTGGCACGTAACCTATTAAAGCCACCAAACCCTGATTGCTAATACAGCACAGCATGAAACAGTTGAACACGTGGGCACTGTTGCCACATCATCCAGTTGCAGCGGAATGACGAAACGGGATGACGTGTCGCGAGACAAAGTTCTGTAAGTGGAAATAAATTTAAAAATCACAGAGGAAAACAGCACGGGGAGGTCAGATGGACGGTGAAGATTAATTTCAAAGGATGGTCAAAGATTCATGGAAAACGGTTTGATTGAGATTGAACGGCTGAGAGTGACAGTGTCCTTTATCCTCGATTTAGGGCAAAGATCATGAGATTTGCTCCTGTAATGCTGAATGTCCATCCGTCATGAATTTACAATCTGTCTACGGATAATATTCCCTTTATGTGCCATATTGACAAGTTTTCGTGTATATATATATGAATAATTATTCGGGTAATGATTTATTTGGTTTTTTAAGTTTATAAAAAAAATTGTTTAGTCACTTATTTAATTTTTTGTTTTTTTTTAACTTTAAATTTATGTTATTTGTCAAATCACCTAAAATAGATTAAAAAGTTAACGTTCAATAACTTTACTTACGTAACATATGCATGGATTGTCACGTGGATGTCATGTCAGCAGTTAATTAATTTTTTAAAATTTTATAAATTTTAAAATGATAAAAATGATAAAAATTTATTTTAAAAATAAAAATGATTAAAAATTTATAAAAAAAAATTAATTAATTACTAATGTGACATTTACATGGTCCACGTGTATGCCACATCAGCAAGGTTAACAAATGTTAAGTTTTTCATTTATTTTTGGGTGATTTGACAAAAAATGAAAGTTCGAAAGCTAAAAGAAGCGAAATACATAAATGAAAGACTAAAATGACTTTTTTATAAAGTTGAAAAATCAAATAAACTATTATGCCTAATTATTTTAAGGTTGTGTGTTTTCACTTTTTAATGTAAATTAAAGAATATCTTTCACTTGCTAAGGAAAATTTGACATAATTGGTAAAAGTTGAAGTTTTGAACTTTGAAGGTTCGTATTTGAGTCTTATGATTTGCGATTGTAATGTATGAGTCTTCATTCCTTATGTATGTTTTGTGTAGGTTTTATTTGGTTTCTCGTCTGTTGTGCATTATATTGGTTGGATTCTACATTATATATATGTGTGTGTATGTGTAGGGAAGGGGAGGGATTCACTTACAAAGTGTAAAAACTATAATAGTTTTACACACTTTCGTAACTATTTATATGTTTAATATTTAATGATCAAACCATTGAATTTATCAATATAAATGTACTTGTCATGCATGTAAAATTTTGAACTAATCTTTGTACTAATAAAACTTTAAAAAACACTTTTTAGAGTAAATTCCACCATACATCCCCAAATTATGACTCATATTTTAAATTGGTTCTCAAATTTTAAAATATTTTAATTACATCCCCAACTTTAGAGGTTATATTAATCAAGTCCTTTCATTACTAAAACCATTAATTTTACCATTAAGTGACATATCAAATCTTATATGGAATAATAAACTAAAGTAAAAGTAACAATGGAACCGGCTGGTGCTATACAAAGAATTGAATGATAATTGGTATGGTTAATTCATGCTTCGTGTTAGGTTTATTATTTGTTTATATTAAATTATTGAGTAAAAATATACTTTAAGTCCTATACGTTTCACATATTTGGAATTTTTTTTTACTTCTATTTCCAAGAATTTAGCATTTTTATTTTTCGGATCTAAAATCTCCTTTCAAATTATACATAAACACGAAACATATTAATCGAAAAGTTAACGACATTGACTATTTGGACTAATTAATAACCCTCTAAAAACATAGAGACCAAATTATGCTAGAAATTAAAGTATAAGGATTAATTCTCAAATGTAAACATAATTGAGGGACCAGAGCTAAAATTTAATCATTTTTCTATAATGTACAAAAAAGGAAATATGTAAAAATTTGAAGCTTAAAATATGTTCTAAGTTTCTATATAATTTGTACATTTTGAAATTAGTTTCCTACTTTTATTTTCAGTAACTCGGTCTCTTTACTTTTCGGATTTAAATATTTAGGTCTAGTTGTTATCATTGCTACAATTTTTTTTGTTAAATTTGATGTTCGTGACATTTTGACATTAAAAAAAAATTACATTAAGTCATGCAAAAATAAAAATAGCATTGAAAATATTTATGTAGGTTTTTTCCTTAAAGTACTCATTCAAATTCGTCATGATAAAATAAAATTTTTTGTTAGAAGATTGTTCTTAAGAAAAATTGACACCAACATTTTTTTTTGAAATAGTTTAAAATATTAACTCTGTATACTAACTAATGGCATTATAAAAGTAAATGAACCAAATTATGTTAAAAATTAAAATATATAGATTAAATCTCAAGTTTCAACATAATATAGGGACCAAAGCTAAAATTTGACAATTGTCTTATAATGTAAAAGAAAAAAAACCATGACAAGGCAAACCCAAAAGAAATAGGAATTATGTGTCAGTATTTTTTAGTTGAAAAATTAACGATATTAACTATTTCAACTAAATAATAACATTATAAAAATATATAGTAATTAAATATCAAATTTAAGCATTGTAATACCCAATTTTAGCCCGGGCTCACATATGGAAACATAATTTTTGAGGATATGCAATCTTAGATATGATATGCAATCCTAGATATGATATGCAATCTTAGATATGATATATAATCTTAGATATGATATGCAATCTTAGAATATATGATTTTGTAATCTTAGAGATTTAATTTGTAGATACCCTTTAATCTCAGCCGTTGATGTAATTGATCTGTACCGTTAGATTTGGGGAGACTCAACTATAAATAGAGGCCTCTCCTTTCATTGTAAAAAAAAAAAGAGAAAAGAGGAGGAGGAATAAAAAAGAACGATTGACAGTTTTTTAAAGGTGGCTTAATATTTTTTTATTTCGATTATTATTTTTTACTTATTCACGATTTTAAAAAAGGGAGAAGGTGATACCACTGCGAATTTTATTTATTTATTTATTTAGCCCCTTCGCCTTTTAATGTTTTTGTAATTAAGTTTTCTTTATTTTTTTAATTTACCCTTTTATTTATTTTAAATTCCAATTTAATCCTTTTGAACGACACCGTTTTAGAGGAGAAGGGAAAATTTCCCTTCCAGCCCCTCTATGTAATTCGCTCGTTCAATTTAGTCCTCCAAATTTTATTTATTTGTAGATTGACCCCAAATTTGTTTACTTGTAGTTCAATTTAATCCTTTTTATATTTTTCTTAAAATTAGTTAATTTTGTTAATGTAATTATTATTATTATTATTATTTTCATATGTAATTATTATTATTTTCACAAATGCATTATATATTCTGCTTTTATAAATTTTAATCCAAAGTTACATATGTAAATTATGTGTATGGCTTTTAATTTCAATGTATATATTATGTGCCTTTTATTCTTTATATTTTGTTTATTTTCTTCATTCATGTTATCGTTTATATGTTAAAAAGAATTGTTTTTTATGATTTATTTGATATTTTGTATGTGATTATTTTTATTATGTATATTGATTTTATTTATTCATTTATTTATATTATTTCTAGGCCTTTGTAATATTTATTATTGCATTGTATATTTAATATAGCATCACATCATTCTTTACTCGATTTCAAACTTTTCAAAATTGAGAGAATGCTTGAATTTAGGATTTTCAAGGAAATTGAACCCTAACATATTGGGTTCCGATTTTCTTCGTTAAGTCTAACAATCGAGCATTTCTCTTTAATCAAAAAATAAGAATTCATTATTGGGAATTCAACATGTTGTGTCCTAACGTATTGGATGTGACGCATTGATTTCTCGAAATGGATTTTTTTTTCTAAAAACAATAAAGGAAATATTCCGAGTTTGGGATTTTAAAGGAATTGTGCCCTAACGTATTGGGTGTGATTTCTTAAATCTTGGATAAGTGGATGTTCTTTTAAAGTAAAGGAAATATTCCGAGTTTGGGATTCTAGAGGAATCGTGCCCTAACGTATTGGGTGTGATTTCTTAAATCTTGGATAAGTGGATGTTCTTTTAAAATTTTATTGTGCAAGTATTTTGGCCCAATTCATTTTGGGGAAAATTAGAATGCTGTGCCCTAACGCATTGGGTGTGGTATCTTCTTTCTCTGAAATAATAAGGGTCTTAATACGTAGCCTTTTAAGTTTTGCTAAGGATTACGTTTTTTTCCAAATTCTCGACCTTAAGACACTAATTAATTAACTAGGTACCAATTTTGGGCGTTACGAGGGTGCTAATCCTTCCTCATACGTAACTGACTCCCGGATCCGTTTTTCTAAAACTCGTAGACCAAAGCCGTTTTTTAGGTGATCCAATCACACTCTAATAAAGATTGGTGGCGACTTCCAATTTTAATTTTTTAAAAAGTCGACAACCTAAAACTTTTATTTTTTCAAAAAGATGGTTTCGACAAGCATAATAGACGGACCAAAATGATAGTTTAATTATTTCTCTATAATGTAAAAGAAGAAATCCAATGGTGCAGCCTTCCTTATACAAAGTTACATAGAGCATAGTATAGAGAGGAAATTATAAATTGATCATTTTTATGTAATATAAAAAATATTTGTGTGAAGCTGAGGACTCTGATAGAGTATGTGTTGGACATCCCTTATATAGATTTAAGTTTCGAGTATATTTGAAGGACTAAAATTAAAATTATACCATTTTAAATTTTTTTTTAAAAAATATTTGTTTATTTGAATAGGTGTCAAAAAACAAATGATTTGTACCCTAGATTGAATTAAACTCGTAAAACATTAAAAAGAAAATGGGAAAATAGACATTTTAATTTTATGATTTGGACCCTAAAATTCAAGGTGTTAATAGGACTTCTGATTTATTAATCATTTTTGGAATTTCAAAATTTTATAATTTCATCATCTTTTGTTCGGATTACCCTTGAGGATCTAAATATTTCCTACAAGGTCCAATTCTCCACCACACAAGGCCACTTTCTGCTTTCAACCACCCACCAAGCCACCTTCCCCACTTGATTTTCTAGGAACTTATGGCCCATTTTGTACAGGAAAGAAAAATTGAAACCCAAATCCTTTTTCAACTTTAGCAGTACAATGGTACACCACCAAAAAGATACTAGCATGATTTTTATTACCAAAAAAACATAATTAGTACATTACCAAAAAGATGACACTCTAATTAGTAAAGATATAAAGTACGATGCCTCGATACATTCTACTGTTAATTAGAACTTAAACCTAATGTGACTATATATATATTATATGTAATCACATACTTTATTAGTGCCTTGATATGCAAGTTAGAGTGAGATTGGATGAATTAAACCCAAAGGGCTCCGGCTCGTCTAAGCATCAGTTAGAGTGAGATTGGATGAATTAAACCCAAAGGGCTCCGGCTCGTCTAAGCATCGGGATTAAGGATCGGTTAAGGTGAAGACTCATGACTTCATTGACTCCACCAACAAATTCACCACCGATGTACACGACCGGAACCGAAGGGCTACAACCAAGTCTTAAAAGAGCTTGTTCGAGTTCACGTCCTCTAGGGATCTCATCAAGCTCGTAGACTGCAGGGTTGACTCCGAATTCGTAGAAAAGGGTCTTGATTGTATGGCACATGCAGCAAGAACTCTTGCTGAAGATCACCACCGGTCTCTCGGATGCCAACTTCGTTACCTTCTCCATTGCTATCGAAACAATGCAGCAAGAAAGAAAGCTAGTGTTGTTGTTTGTTTTTTTTTGCAAGTGAAAGGATTGCTTGGGGGAGGAGACTTTGTGTTGTTGATGAGTTCGTGAGTTGTGATTTGAAGAGGCACCCCATTGGCACTGATTTATATAGGAAAAAAAGGTGGCGTTTGGTTGGCAAGAACACAGAAAGGGCTCGAGTGGTGAAAATGAAAAGAAAATGAAAGAATGTTCGATTAGGTATTAGGGTCGGTTTCAAGCTCCACTGTTTTCTCGCTTAGATCATTCATGAAAACGATCAAAAGGCCTTGCACCATTGCAATGGAAAAAGAAAGAGCATGACTCGAATCTTTATTTTTATTTTTTGTGCGCATACAAATATTAAAAGAGAAATGTCCTTTGTACGGGTGAAGCATTAGGCATATATAAAATCGAGATAAAAATTGCATGAATTAATTTAATTTAATTTCCAATTTACGAACTAGATAAAATATTACCTTTTTTAAGCTGTTTTACACCCGTAATTATCTTAAAAATTTGTTCATCATGAATCTAATTAATAATTAATATTATTGGCTATGATGCAAATTTACATTGTTATAAATCTGGTTGAATAGATATATATTTGAGGTAATAAATATATAAATATTTTGCAGTTCTTATCATGAAGGGCATCTTGCTAAGTTGGAGAAAGCAATATTGGATTTATCCAATTGGGACCTTTGCCTTTGTTGTTTGTTATGATCAAAGAAAGGGCATAAATTCTCATTTAAAAAGAAAATAGAAAGTTATACGAAAGAGAGAGAAAAGTACGATTGATGAAATGATTAAAGATTTATATTAAAACGTAACATTTATTTCGGATTTAATCATTAAATAACTTTTACTAGTACAATAAGATTTACAAAATGTGGAAACTATGTTTTTTTTTAAAAAACTGTGTGACCATTATTTAGTGTAAATAGATAATTGCATTATTGTATGCAAAATGAATTGTCGGTGAAATGCTTCCCAAGAAAAGAAAAGAAAAGGTAAAAATACAAACGCAATGTATATTCTTGCCAACAAGGGAATGCAAAACTTGAAACCGTTTCATATGATGAGCTTTTGTATACATGACATTACCTCATAGATTTTGTGTTTCTATATGTATATATATAGTGCATTGAAATAGATTTTGTGGGTTATTTATGTAGTGTATTGAAAATTGTTTTTTTATAGTAGATCGAGTTTTAAATTGATTGGTATGTGTATTGTTATTATCGCAGGAGGGAGTTAAAGCGCATTATCCTCTTATTTATGGGTTGAAAATGGGCAATGGGCAATGGATAGTTCTTGATATTATGCTAAAAAGAACATATATAATCACAATTTATAATTAATTTTTTTACTTAATCCATGCATTTTTATAATGTAATATATATGAATTTTAATATATTAATAATTTGGTGGTATAAATTTTGAGTAGTAGGTAGTGGCATAAACTTTTTCCTTTTTTCAATAAAAGTGGCCGTACATGGAAATGGTATTTAATTTAAAATAAAAAATAAATCTAAAAGAACAAAATCTCTAGGTGGTGATCAACGAAAGGGAATTAACTATGCAGTGTGGCTGATAAAGAAAATTTGATGCAGCTGCCCAATAGTATATGCAATTACTTTTTTTAATATATAAAATTAATATTAATCTCTAATACCTTTAATTTCTTTTTTTGTTTGCTTGAAGCTAGTTTATTTAATTTTTAAATATATTTTGATGCGTATATTTTCTTTTTGATAATTAGGGAGACCAACGGAGTTGCTTAAAATTATGGGTGAGCGTTCAATTGTATTGAGTGAAAATTTTTTAAGTTAATCAAGTTGACGAGTCATATTTTATCATTCTAACTTGATTTAAAATATTTTTCGAAGCAAAATAAAAAAAAATAAAATTAATCAAATTAATTAAGTGAAACTGTTCAAGTTGAATTAAACCGGTTAAATTATATATGTACTTTTTTTTCTTAGTAAAATCCAACCAAAATTTAAAAGTTTAATAAGTTTATTTTTATTGGAATATTATTTTCCTTATTATTATAATGAAAAGTAGATATGAAGAAGAAAATAATAGTAATTTATATATGATTAGTAACTTTCATGTGCAGGCAAGCATAAGCTAGAAACCATAGGGATAGATACTATAAAGTCACATATATAATCGGCCCAATGGCAAGGCCAAGAGCCACGCTTTGTAGGGTCGTGTTTTGTTTATTACTTCACGTGTGTGTGTCTATGTATCTATATACATAAAGTGATAAGTCATGCATATGCATATTGGCTCCTTGCTGTCTAAAGTAATACTATTAAAAATATTGATTTTAATGGACCAAATTTACTAATCTCAAATCTATTACCAAATTCATTCTTTTGTTGCTAACTTTTTGTGCTAAAAAATATTATCTAGGCGACTCGGATTGTATCTTGTTTCATTTTATTTAAAAACGAGTAAATTAATATTTACATATTAGATAAAAAAAAGAAATTAACCTTGTTAAAAGTTTTATCTATTTATATAAAATATACATGTTCAAAGTATTTTTAAATTTGGTGCCAAAATTTAGAAAAACAAAATAATTTAAATGCTCAACGTGTATTAGATATTATAATTATTTAAGTTTATTTTTACGTCATTAATATTTAGATACTATTTATACTTAGATTTTGTAATTATTAAACTTTAATTTTACCAAATTGATATTCAGATACTGCTTTGTATTAATTTACCAAATTAACCTAAAAATGTTACTAAATTTATCATTAAAAAGATATGAATTCTATAAAAGAAATTGAATTAATTTTTTTTTGAAAAACTTTGGGTGGCAAAACACAAAATTGTCCTTTATTTAGACACTAAATTATAATATCAAAAAGAAAATTTTAAAATTCAAAGGGATTTAAAAGGAAATTTTACAAAGTTTAGAGGGCGACGGGACCTTGCCAACCCCTAAATTCGCCTCTATGTGCCAGACCATATGTCACTATTTAATTATTTTGTTAACCAGACCGATACAAATAGATCAAATTTTTTTAAAAAATGACGGATGTACTTTTTATTATTACTTAAAGACTTAATTTTATTATATTTTGGTTAGAAAAAAACAAAATACAATATGATTTTTATTACAAGCTATTCCATTATACATTTACCCATAAAAAGTGAATGTTTTGAGAAAAGAATGTCAACTTTTGTAGGCAAGATATATGTGTGTATAATATATGCAAGGACGGATCGTGGCATCCCTTGAAAGGTTTTATATATGTATTGGTTGGTGTGGTACAAGCTTTTGTACAAATTGTTCTTTTTTTCTTTATTTATGTTCCTTTTCTTTTTCTCTTGTTAAAAGAAAAAAAAGAAGAGAAAAACGACGAAAAGGGCGATCCAACACACGTATTTTATTTTTTAAGAATTTAAAATTCAATTAAAATTTTTATATGATAAAAAATGAAAGCTATTCTATTCGTTTAGCTTTATTTATAACTTTTGTAGACACTAAAAAAACACAGGGAATACTTCTCAATCCAAAACCCAAAAGCACGAATGCGATTGAATATATATATTCTCTAAACTTTGTTTTGAGACCTTCAAACTACATAATGAAATCGTCTAATCCTTTTAGTGTTGTAAAAATTTTCACGTGCTTGCATATGTTATTCGGCAAATATTTCATCTAGATTGCTTATGATTCCCTTTGTTTCACATTTATTTCATTTCATATTTGGATAAACGTGATCTCCTCTAAGTCCCCTTCCCTCGGGGAAACTTAAGACATTAACCAAGTAACTCACTTGAGTTTACACTTAAGGCACTCACAATATATTTTCCTCGATGAACAAGAATAAGTGCTTTTAGATAAGTTCATCACCTATACAAGTCTCCTCAATTTATAAGGAATCAAAACTTGCTAACATATTATATCAATTACAATCAATCTTCCCATGAAACCAGTAAGATAATAAGTATAGAGAATATCTTCAATGAGCTCAGGATAAGTCTTGAATCTTCAAGATATGCTTCTAAGTTCTACTCAATTCAATCCGAACTTACCAAACTTGAAAAGCCAATTGCCTTGATCCAATTCAAACCAATCTCCACGATATGTTGCTATAGCCAGTTTAGATATCATAGGTGAGCTTGCAATCATCCTAAGTATAAGTAAGAATTAAAGCCCAAATATTTTTGTGGCCAAAACTTGCCAACTCAAACATGGCAAGTTTATAACCTGAGTAGTGTCAGACACCAGTTGGAACTACTAAAAAACTGCCTTAATAATATTCCCATTTGGCAAATTTTTGAACCAAACCATAATAGAAGAACATATCCAACAAGATATACAAATTCTCCCCCAAGTGACTATTGGAAAAAATCCGGTTTAAAAACGGTTTCATTGCATAGAGGAAAATAGAAATTTTGAAAATTGACCTAGTTTGTAATGTTTATAGCAATAAAGTCAAGACCGAATTTGCACTTGTGTTTTTAAATAGATGGATCCTTATCATTCCTGGCTTTCAACCAAACAATCTTTTCCGTTATTCTCGTACCACGAACTACTTCGAGTGTGGGCTCGAATGAATCGAATCAAACATAGAATTAGAAATAGTTTTCTTTTCTTTAATGTGAAAACGAAAATCTCTTCTCAAATAGAAATCAGTAAACCGTTATTCTGAAAAGTATATTTAATTGTTAGAGAATAAAAGTCTCTCTATCTTTTGGAAGAATAACGATAACGATATCTGAAAGTTGTGTATAAATAATCCTACCGGTGCCATCTATTTATAAGGAGAAAAAGTAAAACCCTTGTTGAATTGTAAAAATTTATCTCAATTAGAAAAACGAACTCCTAGTCTAACTAGGAGTATAGGGGGCGACAATCTTAGTTAATAATACTAGGGTTTGTTGTCCCACCCTTTTACAAAAGAGGCTTTTGGGCCTTTTCCTTATCAGGTCCAATTACAAGTACTTTTCAGGCTTTTAACCCAATACTTTATAACTTGATCCAATCCAATATTTGTTTTTCTATTTCCTAAAATAAACTTCAATATATTTCCAATTAAATAATTTTATCAATCTAATTCTAATTCTATTAAAATCATGTTCACTTTAATGTAAATGAACCTATGAGAAAATATATTTAATATTTTTGTATTCAACGGTTCAGTATGATCAACTGATTTATTTCCATTTTCGAACTTCATCTAATTTGAAAAAACATAAATTCATTTTTCAAGTCATTTTCATTTTGGAGAAAACCACCTTCATTCCCAAATGATTCGATTTCTCCATTTTCATTTTTATTTTGGAGAAAACCATAATCATTTCCAAATGTTTCATGTCAAAACCTTTTTTTGAATTGACTTTTTAGTTTTAAAAAGAAGATGGAGTCTCCACCAATCCTTTTTTATTTAGGTGTGATTGGATCACCTCAAAACTCAGTCATTTTAATGAAACGTTAGATTTACAAAAACGGTAATCTTCGGTTTACAAAATCCAAAAAATGGGTTCAAGAGTCAGTTACGTATGAGGAAGGATTAACACCCTTATAACGCCCAAAATTGGTACCTAGTTGATTACTTGATGTTTTGATGTCGAAAATTAAAAATTCGAAGCGAATTTAAAATACGATCCTTTTTTGCGCGATGTTGTTTAATGGTATTGAAAATGTCCCTCTCTAAATTGAATTTTTAATGAGGAGGTTTTCTCATTTTGAACTGATCAAGATGAAAAATTATTTTGAAAAATACATATGTAACTTGTTCTTTTTATTTCTCTGTTGAATTTTTTTTTTGTATTTGATTTATCCATTGTTTACAACGAGTCTATTTGGCTTTTATAGCCAAAGTGATTACAATATTCTATTTTGTTTTCTCTTTTTTGATTTTGTCTTTGCTCTCTGTTCTTCTGCCTTTTCTTGTCTTTTTTTTCTTTTTTTTACAGGTATTCGTGGTAAGGTCAACGGCGCTGAAGAGCCACACTTTGCCATTTCGGTGAAATGGTGGCAGATGAGGACTTTAGGAGGCGTGCTTGCTAACATGGCTGAGGCGGCGGCTAGAGGGATTAGGGTTTTTTCTTTTATTTAGTTTAGGTTTAGGATAGTGGGTTTCGGGCCTTTTTTATTTGGGCCAATATGTTTTTGTAAATGGACTTAATAATGGAATTTTTATTTAGTTTTTGTTTTTGTTTTGTCTGGGCTAGACGAATTTGGGCCCTTACATTTCACATTTCTCCATTATCACAATTTCTATTTATTTATTTATGTTCATTTGATTCAACATGAAATTCATTTATGATTTCAATAAGCTAGCGGAAGGACCGATTGGACATATGCAATTGAGGCTTAAATGATTTATAATTAAGTTCTAGCTTTTCGCCTACTAATTATAAACTCATATAATCACGAAGTCATTCCACTATAGTATCGTGACTGGGCTCTCCCCAATGACATACCATTATGAAAACAACTCGATCAGTGATCTTCCAATAACCTTGTCATAAGTGTGTTACCCTCATAAGATATCTTTAATCTATTTGGGGTAACATTTGTTCTCCTTCTATTTTATCTCATGGTAAACATTACATCTTTCTTTATGAAAAATCAATTACTATCAAATAGTAATCAATCCATCCATCATAAAGATGAACGACATGTGACCACATTTACTTTTCATCGACCATGTAATGCCAATGAGAGGAGATCATTTACCCATGTCTCGGGCTAGGAATTCCACTGTTGTGAATGATGTTACATACTGCAGAAGTCATACACCCAACGCACCAGCTTTTGATTCCTTATCTATTCAAACTCAGGCTTTTACTTACATCAAAGTGTACGAGTCACACATACATAGTCTATCATCCACTCAGGATTTAGGTATGCCACATGTAGCGACCTAAAAATTTGGCAATAGGCGCTATTTGAAATGATTATTGAAAAATTAAAGTTTCAAATTTTATTTACAAAAGAGGAGTCGCCACCGATCTTTTTTAGGTGTGATCGGACACCAAATAAAATCCTTTTTTAGAAGAATTTTTTTTAAACTTTTCTAAAAAAAAGAGACAATTTTAGGTCCACGTCAAAATCCAGAGAAAATTAGGGTCCGGGAGTCGGTTACGCGCGAGGAAGGTATTAGCACCCTCGCGACGCCCAAAATTGGTATCTCGTTAAACGCATGTTGTCTTAATTTTCAAAAATACGAGTTCCATTTAATATTTAGTCGTGATCCGATTGAAATACGAGAACCCCTTTTTTTTTAAAAAAACACGAGAATTTTGAAGCGCAGTATTTCTTTTTTAAAACGAAAGTTTTTTTTTTTAAATACGAGAATTTTTGAAAACACGAGAATTTGTAAACACGAATATTTTAGAAACACGAAAATTTTTGGAAAAAAACGAAATTTTCTTAAAACACGACATTTTTTTTGAAACACGGGAATTTTTAAAACAAGACATTTTTTTGAAACAAAATTTTTTCTTAAAAAAAAATTTTAAATACGAGAATTTTTAAAACACGAAAATTTTTAAAACACGGAAATATTTTTTTTTAAAACACGAAATTTTTTTTTGAAAACAAGAAAATTTTTGAAACACTAGAATTTTGAAAACACGAAGATTTTTGAAACATGAGAATTTTTAAAAGCACGAGGATTATTGAAAGCACGAAGATTTATAAAAAACGACAATTTTTGAAATACGAGAAATTTTTTAAACGCGAAAATTTTTTTCAAACACGAAAACTTTTGAAAACGCGAAAATTCGAAAATTTCTAAAATACGAGTAATTTTTAAAGATTCGAAAATTTGAAACAAAATTTTTTTTTAGAAAAACGTACCATATTTAACACGAATCGATGATATTCACCCCAACATGGCAATGAAATCGACGAATTAGTGTCAAACCAATTCAATTTAATATTTAATCGGGTTGTATTAAAACACGAGAAAATTTTTTTGAAACACGAGGATTTTTGAACATTTTTTATTTTTAAAACGGGTCCCGAATTTAACATAAGCCATCGATATTCACCCAACATAGCGATGAATTCGGTGACTCGATGCTAAACCGATTCGTTGCCTTATTTATTAAAATTATTTAAAATAAAGTAAAATTAAAATTTAATTAAATTGTAAATATAAATACAAAAATATAAAAATATATAAAATGCATAAAATGCTAATAATATTAAAAGAAATAACATAAAAATACGAGCATTAAATTAAAAGAGAAATAAATAAAATTACCGAAAAATCTAAAACACGAGCTTCGCCGAACGGGTTGCTAAAATTGAACCCCCTTTTTCTTCTTTTTTCTTTTTTCTTTTTTCCTTTTTCTTTTCTTTTTTCTTCTTTTCTTCCTTTTTTTTTCTGCTGGGCTGCCTTGTTGGGCTGGCCTGCGCGGGCCTGCTGGCTGGTGGCCTGTTGGCTGCTTGTTGGGCTGCTGGAATTGGGCCTATTGTTGGCCTGCCCTTTTTTTTTTTGTGCTGCTTCTTTCCCTTCTTTTTTTTTGCTTTTTTTTTGCTTTGATTTTTTTTTTGGGCTTGTTTCTTTTTTTTTGTTTTTTCTTGGGCTGCTGGGTCGGATCGGGTCGTAGGTGGGTCGGGTCGGGTTGACCCGACTGTTATAATATTTTTTATTATTTCTTTTTTTTTTCTTTCTTTCTTCTTCCTCTTTTCTTCTTCCTTCTTCTTCCTTCTTCTTCTTCAAAGTCTAGCCTCCACCACCGCTTGCGCCGCCGCTACCTCCTCCGACGCCGGTACTCTTTCTTTTCTTCTCCTCTTTCTCTTTTCTTCTCTTTTCTTCTTTTTTCCTTCGAAAAAATCTCTCTTTTTGCAAGTTTTTTTTTATTTTTTTCGTGGGTGTTCTTCTTTTTGGAGTTTAAACTCCTTTTTATAGTTGGTTTTGCTTCTTTTTTGCAGGTAGCAAGTGGGGAAGGAGCAGCCACCCATGTTTATGGCCTGAAAATCTGGAAGTGGGTGCCCCAAATCATGTAACTTGTCTGAAGGACCAAATCGCAAATGCAGCAAAACTTCTGGGGCTAAATGTAATTTTTAGAAAATTTAGGATTAAAATGAAATTTAATGAAAGTTTAGGGGTCTAAGTGAAATTTAAAGAAAGTTTAAGGGTCAAAATGAAATTTAGGAAAAGTTTAGGTGTCAAAATGCAATTTTTATTTTTTAATTTTTTTTTTTTGAAATTTTGAAAATTAAACACAAACTCTAGTCGGACAAAAATTAGTGCTTACAACTGCCCCTCTTTGCTTATCATTGTGAAACAAGGATAGTGCAAAGACTTAAAAGCACTAAATTTTGTTCAATTGTCCAATCTTTATTCTTTACTCGGCATGTGATCCTGAGCTCAACTCATTTCTCGCAATATGAATTGACTATTTAAAACTAGACATTAAAAATAGAAATTGAAAATAGCTCATCACGTGAGCCAAGGCTCAACTCACTTCTCGCAATATGAGTTGATTTTTGAAAACAGAATTTGCAAAAGGCTCAACTCACCTCTCACAATATGAGTTGATTTTTGAAAAATAGAAAAAGGCTCAACTCACTTCTCGCAATATGAGTTGGTTTTTGAAAAATAGAAATTAAAAGGCTCAACTCACCTCTCGCAATATGATTGATTTTTGAAAAACAGAAATTAAAAGGCTCAACTCACCTTTGCAATATGAGTTGATTTTTTTTTTGAAACACAGAAATTAAAAAACAGAAATTAAAAACAGAATTTGAAAAGACCTCAGCGTGTGGCCTGAGACTCAACTCACCTCTTGCAATATGAGTTGATTTGAAAAAGTAGAATTAGTAAAGCAGAAATTGAAAATACCTCAGCGTGCCTTGAGGCTCAACTCATCTCTCGCAATATGAGTTAAGTTTTGAAAAGCAGAAATTGAAAATACCTCAATGTGTCTTGAGGCTCAACTCATTTCTCGCAATATGAGTTGAATTTTGAAAACAGAAATTGAAATTACCTCAACGTGTCTTGAGGCTCAACTCATTTCTCGCAATATGAGTTGAATTTTGAGAAGCAGAAATTGAAAATACCTCAACGTGTCTTGAGGCTCAACTCATTTCTCGCAATATGAGTTGAATTTTGAAAACAGAAATTGAAATTACCTCAACGTGTCTTGAGGCTCAACTCATTTCTCGCAATATGAGTTGAATTTTGAAAACAGAAATTGAAATTACCTCAACGTGTCTTGAGGCTCAACTCATTTCTCGCAATATGAGTTGAATTTTGAGAAGCAGAAATTGAAAATACCTCAACGTGTCTTGAGGCTCAACTCATTTCTCGCAATATGAGTTGAATTTTGAAAACAGAAATTGAAATTACCTCAACGTGTCTTGAGGCTCAACTCATTTCTCGCAATATGAGTTGAATTTTGAGAAGCAGAAATTGAAAATACCTCAACGTGTCTTGAGGCTCAACTCATTTCTCGCAATATGAGTTGAATTTTGAAAACAGAAATTGAAATTACCTCAACGTGTCTTGAGGCTCAACTCATTTCTCGCAATATGAGTTGAATTTTGAAAACAGAAATTGAAATTACCTCAACGTGTCTTGAGGCTCAACTCATTTCTCGCAATATGAGTTGAATTTTGAAAAGCAGAAATTGAAAATACCTCAGCGTGTCCTGAGGCTCAACTCATTTCTCGCAATATAAGTTGAATTTTGAAAACAGAAATTGAAATTACCTCAGCGTGTCCTGAGGCTCAACTCATTTCTCGCAATATGAGTTGATTTTTTTAACAACAGAAATTAAAATTACCTCAGCGTGTCCTGAGGCTCAACTCACCTCTAGCAATATGAATTGATTTTGAAAAACATAAATTAAAAGGCTTAACTCACCTCTCGCAATATGAGTCAATTTAAAACATAAACTAAAAATACCTTGGCGTGCCCCTAGGCTCAACTCACTTCTCGCAATATGAGTTGATTTTTGAAAAACAGAAATTAAAAGGCTCAACTCACCTCTCGTGATATGAGTTGATTTTCTTTGGAAAGCATGAACATTAAACATTAAAATACCCAAAACCAGTCTTTTGGTAGAACTCAGGTATCTTTTCCTTTGATTCAGTGCGACTCTCATTCAAGATTTCTTGCTCTGTTGGAGTACCTGTATATGCCATGTATCATTATATGCACATGTTTGTCTTAAATGCTTTTATGCCTACATGATTATGCGGTGCTCCTTAAGCATGTTTGTCGTATGTCCATTTAGCCACGATTGTTGAGGATCTGCGTTCATTGCTTTGATTCTCGACCTTCTCTTCAGGCCTCATACCTGTCTTCGAGCTTTACGAGTAATCGACGTTTCTCAGATATCACCCTTTTGCCTTTGGTTAAACTTTGTTCTTGCTTTGAAGATCTTGCACTTATCAAATTCTTATCCGGGTAATGCTTGACATTTCTTTTGTTTAGAGCATGTCATTTCACTATTTATCATTAAATAAACACATAATGAGATACATGAGAATGGTCAGGTAGGGACAAAAAGGATATCTCATATTCCTTGATTTCAAATGTGGCAAACAAAGAAAGTTAACCAATGAGAGTAAAAATGTCAAAAAGAAAGAAAAGGTCGTATACAACGGATACAAATGCTCTAGATATTCAACACATGAACTCTTCCACGTTCCTCAATCAATAATCTTTTCGAGCATGGCTTCTTGCGTAGAAAATTTTGAGCTTTCAGAAGTGCTTCAAATACTGTAGTCTCACTACTTGACCTACCGTTCGACCGCCAGGTTTGTTTCATTAGGACGCCCTCTCGGGTTTTCATCCTAATCTTTTTGTATTAATCAAGACGCCCTTTTCGGGTTTTCGCCCTGATCCTTTTTTTTTTTTTTTAAGATGCCCTTTTCGGGTTTTCATCTTAAGCATAATATTTCTTCACCACATCTGAATTCACCGGATTCGGTAACTCCTTCCCATCCATCTCGGTAAGGATTAAAGCTCCTCCTGAGAATGCCTTTTTTACAACGTATGGTCCTTCCCAATTTGGTGCCCATTTTCCTCGTAGGTCTTTTTGTATTGGGAGAATCTTTCTTAGAACGAGTTCTCCTTCATGGAACTCTCTTGGTCGTACCTTCTTGTCATGGGCTGCGATCATTCTCTTTTGGTACATTTGCCCATGACAAATTGCCCTTAGACGTTTTTCTTCAATGAGGTTCAACTGATCATATCGAGCTCGAACCCATTCTGCTTCTTCTAACTTTGATTCCATCAATACTCGCAGAGAGGGGATCTCAACCTCGATAGGTAGCACAGCTTCCATTCCATAGACTAGAGAGAAAGGAGTTGCTCCCGTAGATGTTCGCACAGATGTGCGATATGCAAACAAAGCAAATGAAAGTTTCTCGTGCCAATCTTTATATGTCTCAGTCATTTTCCCAATGATCCTCTTAATGTTCTTGTTAGCTGCTTCAACAGCCCCGTTCATCTTTGGGCGATAGGGCGAGGAATTATGATGCTTTATTTGGAACTGCTCGCACACTTCTTTCATCATCTTATTGTTCAGATTCGTGGCATTATCTGAGATGATTCTTTCAGGCAAACCATAACGGCAAATGATTTCCTTTTTCAAAAACTTGCACACTGCAGTCTTCGTCACATTGGCAAACGAAGCGGCTTCAATCCATTTTGTGAAGTAATCGATAACCACAAAAATGAATCGATGTCCATTTGAAGCTTTTGGAGAAATTGGCCCTATGACATCCATGCCCCACATAGAAAAAGGCCACGGAGAAGTCATGACATGAAGGGGTGAAGGGGCTACATGAATTTTATCGCCGTAGATTTGACATTTGTGGCATTTTCTGGCAACATTGATGCAGTCACTTTCCATTGTCAGCCAATAATAACCGAGTCTCATGATCTTTCTGGCCATATTGAAACCATTGGCATGCGTTCCGCAAATTCCCTCATGGACCTCTTCAAGTATTTTTCTGGTTTCAACATCGTCCACACATCTCAAAAGCATCTGATCCTTTCCTCTTTTATACAGGATATCCCCATCAAGAACAAATCCCGCTGCCATTCTTCTAATTGTTCTTTTATCGTTCTCATTCGCTTGTTCGGGATACCTTTGATTCTTGATATATTCTAAGATATCATGGAACCAAGGCCGTCCGTCTACTTCTTTCTCAATGCTACAACAGTGTGCAGGGACCTCGTATATGCTCATTTTGAGGGGCATTATTTCTGCTTCTCTACTTGCTTTGAACATTGAAGCCAAAGTGGCTAGGGCATCAGCCAGTTGGTTCTATTCTCGTGGGAAGTAATGAAAAGTTATTTCTTTGAATTCCTTGGTCAATCCAGCCACTAAATCACTGTACTTAATCAATTTTGAGTCCCTCACTTCCCATTCTCCATGGATTTGGTAAATCACTAGGGCTGAGTCCCCGTACACCTCCAAGATCTCGATGTTTCGTTCGATAGCTGCACGAAGCCCCATGATACAGGCCTCATATTCTGCGATATTATTGGTACAGAAGAAGTTCAGTCTTGCAGTGAACGGATAATGATTCCCGTCTGGTGATACCAGGATTGCTCCAATTCCATGCCCTAAAGCATTTGACGCACCATCAAAGCACGTCTTCCATGACTTCTCTTTTGATGACTCGGATTCTATTTCTGTGATGCACATTAAGTCTTCGTCTGGGAAATCGAATCTTAAAGGCTCATATTCCTCTTTCGTTCGAGTTGCTAAGAAGTCAGCTATTGCGCTCCCTTTTATTGACTTCTGACTTACATAGGCAATGTCATATTCCGAAAGGAGGAGCTGCCATCGTGCCATTCTTCCTGATAGTGCCGGCGATTCCATCATGTATTTTATTGGGTCCAGCTTTGAAATTAGCCATGTCGTGTGATACAACATATATTGTCTGAGTCTCCGAGCTACCCAAACCAGAGCGCAACAATATTTCTCAACGGACGAATATTTTGCCTCATATTCAGTGAACTTTTTGCTGAGGTAGTAGATCGCCTTTTCTTTCTTTCCTGACTCGTCATGTTGTCCCAGTACGCAACCCATTAAACTTTCAAACACTGTCAGATACAAAATTAATGGTCTTCCCAGAGTTGGCGGTACTAGCACTGGAGGACTGGACAAATATTGTTTTATCTTATCAAAGGTCACTTGGCATTCCTCGTTCCATTCTCCCGGGTTATGTTTTCGAAGAAGCCGAAAGATTGGGTCGCATTGGTTGGTAAGTTGAGCGATAAATCAGGCGATGTAATTTAATCTCCCTAAAAATCCTCTAACTTCCTTTTGCGTGCGCGGAGGTGGTAATTCTTGGATGGCTTTTATTTTATCTGGATCAACTTCGATACCTCTTTCACTGACAATGAAGCCTAGCAACTTTCCCGAGGTAGCCCCGAATGTACATTTGGCTGGATTAAGCTTTAGCTGAAACTTTCTCAGCCTTTCGAACAACTTCTTGAGGTTCATTACATGCTCTTCTTCTCTTCAAGATTTAGCAATCATATCGTCGACGTAGACCTCTATTTCTTTATGCATCATGTCATGGAATAACGTCACCATAGCCCTCTGATATGTTGCCCCAGCATTCTTTAACCCGAATGGTATCACCTTGTAGCAGAACGTTCCCCACATTGTTATGAAGGTAGTTTTCTCCATATCCTCAGAAGCCATCTTGATCTGATTATACCCCGAGAATCCATCCATGAAAGAAAATAATGAATGTTTTGCTGTGTTGTCCACCAACGTGTCAATATGTGGCAAGGGAAAATTATCTTTTGGGCTTGCTCGATTCAGGTCACGGTAATCCACGCACATTCGTACTTTTCCATCTTTCTTTGGTACCGGGACTATGTTAGCCACCCATTCTGGATATTTGGAGGCTTGTAGGAAGCCAGCGTCAAATTGCTTCTTGACTTCCTCTTTTATTTTCAACAGCATTTCGGGCCTCATCCGTCTTAATTTTTGCTGGATGGGCTTGCATTCTGGCTTTAATGGGAGCTTATGGACCACTAAATCTTCATCTAGCCCTGGCATGTCCTCTCTTCAGTGCCCAAATTTATTGTTTCTACAGATTCTTCATGAGGCAGAACCTGTTTATCCTCTTGTTCCACCATTCTTAACAATTCAGGAGACGAGACATAATCTTCAGCATTTTCTTCGGCTTCAAATTCTCCTAAGGAAACAGCCTTCTCAAAATCAATTTCAAGATTCGTAACGGACTTATTCATGTCGTCAATATCTGAGCACCTGAAAGTTGAATGGAAAATGAAGCTATCGGGGGACATCCAAGTATTGGAAACAACAAACAAAATGTTATGTCATGGCAATGAGGCAAATGTAAGGATAGGCTATGAAATGAGAAAATGATTATGAAATTAGCGATAATGCGAAAAATCGTGACAAAATGCATCTTCATTGATATTCATTTAAATGATAAAGAGCGAATGCAAACTCTTACAAAAGAACTCTATTATATCTAAGGACACAATAGAAGGTTGATGTTTAGCATTACTCTGAAGGCTTATAAACTACAAGAAGCTCCTCAGCAATCCAATTGTTCAACATGAAACCATGAGGGCAAGGGCGTATCCTCGAGACATCTTTACTTGCACCAGCTTCTTTGTCAATGACATTTATACTAACATTCTGAAAATCCTTTTCAATTAATCCCAGCATGTTTCGTGGATCCTCTTGTCCAGGGTACATCATTCCCGCAGATGTAAATGTTTTTGACAAAGAAGGGTACTCTATTGGTTCCCATTCTGGTTCTCGACCCAAAGTTCTTGCAATTCTTCTTTCTTGATCCTTCTTCCACTGTCTTCTTCTTTGGCGCATGTCAGGCTGGAACCCCAAACCGTATCGGGCCTTGTGGTGCACTGGCTTTAAAGCCCTCACTATTCCTTGCATATATCTCCCTAAACCTCTTTTCGCACGAGCTCCCCTTCCTACGGTCAACTTGACACCCATTCTGGTATTTCTCGACAGTTTTGGCATTGGAATTCTATTTCCCTCAGCGACGAAAGTGGCATTGATGAATTCAAGGGATCGAAAGGAACATTCCACTGCATCCTTGCTTACTTCCAGATATGGCGCATCAGCAGAGATAGATGCGATGATGTCTTCTTCGCCCTCGACTGTGACCAAACAACCATCCATGATGAATTTCACTTTTTGATGGAGGGATGACGGGACTGCTCCAGCAGAATGAATCCAAGGTCTTCCCAAAAGGCAGTTATAAGAGGGTGTAATGTCTATGACTTGGAATTCGACCTCATATATGTAGGGGCCCACTTCCAAAGGGATTTCGATCTTTCCCATGACTTCACGCCTCGTCCCGTCGAAGGCCCTTACCGTGGAATGACAGGGCTTTAAGTAGGACAAATCTATCGGTATTCTGGAAAGTGTAGCCAATGGCATAACATTTAATGCTGACCCATTATCGATGGGTACGTTCGGTATTATGTAGCCCTTGCAGCGGGTCGTGATATGCAGCGCTTTCACCGAACCTCTACCATTTAGCGGTATCTCATCATCACTAAAAGAGATGAAGTTGTCCGCATTCAGATTGTTTACCCACCTATCAAGCTTTTCGACAGATATGTTGTTGGCCACGTAAGCTTGATTTAACACCTTCAATAAAGCGTTCCGGTGTGGCTCTGAATTTAACAGTAGAGATAGAACTGAGATTCGTGCTGGCTGCTTGCTCAGTTGTTCCACCACACTATATTCGCTGTGCTTAATAAATTTCAAGAATTCTTGAGCTTCTTCCTCATTCACAGGCTTTTTAGTTTCTCGCACGGGTGGAATTTCTTGCTCGACTTCGACCTCGTGCATCACTGCTTTCCCTTTTTGCTTCGAGTCACTACTTTTCTTTACCGGTTCAACTTCTTTAGAATAGCATCGTCCACTTCGAGTAAAATGACCAACCTCCCCAACATCTTCAATTATGGCTTTGGACTTTTCAACTTCCGGTGTAACGATATTAACATCATATCTCCACGGTACTGTTTTGTTGTCCTTATACGGGAAAGGAGATGGTACTTCAATTACCATCTGTGGTTTCAATGGCTCTCTCATCGCGTCGTAATAAATTACCAACGGTCGATCAGCGCTATACGGACAACCTGACGATTGATTGTCAGAGGCACATACTTCTTTCTCATTGGCCCCTCCTTCATTAATGATCTCAATCTCCTTATTATCTATCCGGTCTTGCAGTAACCTTTTAAATTCCTCACATGATTGAATGTCGTGCCCTACAATTCCATGAAAATCATAAAGAACCTGACATTCTTTTCTGAGATTATCGCCGGGGCGACAGAGCAATCCATTCTTAACCAGTGCCTCTCAGATTTTCTGCAGAGGCGTCCTTATTTCTGAAACACATCTTCTGACTTGCCATTCATCTTCTTTCCCCACTGTGCTCACATTCCCTTCAGTATGGTTAGGGAACGGGTTCCCAGTTGCATTACTGGTACTATCGAATCATAGGATACCCGCATCAATTAGTCCTTGAACTCTCCTGTTAAAGGCTAGGCAATTTTCCGTGGAATGTCCCTGGTTTCCCGTATGGTATGCACAACTAGCGAATTGTATGTTTTAACCTCAGCGAACGAGTATGGAATATGCAATGAATGAATGAATGCATGAATGTCAAATGACTGTTAGTCATGAAAGAAATGCAAGAAATTGGTGTTAATTTCAAGATAGCCCCTATTTAGGCATTTCCTTAATCAAAAGAGTCTATTACACAACGTTTCGGTCACTCGTGTAATTGACTCCTCTATCAGAAACCCCTTTTTGGCAACCAATCTCTAATCAACCCTTTCCTAACAAGATGTATATGATGCATGATGAAAAATAGAAATACAGACAAACAACATTGGTTAGCAAAACACATATGATCAGATAAAAATTGTGGAAAATCTAACAAATTAAGCTACTTGGTCCAATGGACTCGATTCCCTTGCATAGAAAGCGAAAGTGCAAAAGGTAAGAGGCGTTCCTCCCGTGCACTTATTTTGGTGACTACTAAACGGACGGAGGTTCAGCATGGCTCTAGTTAGGTGGCTCGTATGGTTCATTATATGCGGTTTTGGTTCTAGATAGGTACTCGAATTGCCCGTACTATCATCTACTAAGATTAACACGGAGCCTCGGTCATAGCCTATCACAGGCTCACGAGTTCAATTCGAGGGATTACATTTACTTATGCCTATGCGGAGGGACAAGTTAACTCACGAAAGCATAAATCATATGTAACCCGAAAGTATTCACTAGCCTGTGCGGAGGGACGAGTTAACTCACGAAGGCGTAGCGTTTACTTTCACTTAAACGGACGGAGCCCGGGTAGAGAGCTCATGTTATGCGAAAATACAAGTGCACGGTGTGTGGGGAACAACTCATAAACCTTTACGTTTCACTTAAAGAAACTAAACCAAAATTAAAACCATAAAAATTAAAAACTGAAAAACAACCAAATAAGCAAGTTAGAAGAAATATTTACAGCACGATACAAATGCATGAATTTTGAAAACGAGATTTTCGGATCACGACCAAATATTTACTTTGAACAAGGAAATTTGAAAATTTTGACAAAACATGTTTAATTCCAGACACGACTCTCAAAAAGGCTTTCCCCAGCGGAGTCGCCAGCTGTAGCGACCTAAAAATTTGGCAATAGGCGCTATTTGAAATGATTATTGAAAAATTAAAGTTTCAAATTTTATTTACAAAAGAGGAGTCGCCACCGATCTTTTTTAGGTGTGATCGGACACCAAATAAAATCCTTTTTTAGAAGAATTTTTTTTTAAACTTTTCTAAAAAAAAGAGACAATTTTAGGTCCACGTCAAAATCCAGAGAAAATTAGGGTCCGGGAGTCGGTTACGCGCGAGGAAGGTATTAGCACCCTCGCGACGCCCAAAATTGGTATCTCGTTAAACGCATGTTGTCTTAATTTTCAAAAATACGAGTTCCATTTAATATTTAGTCGTGATCCGATTGAAATACGAGAACCCCTTTTTTTTTAAAAAAACACGAGAATTTTGAAGCGCAGTATTTCTTTTTTAAAACGAAAGTTTTTTTTTAAAATACGAGAATTTTTGAAAACACGAGAATTTGTAAACACGAATATTTTAGAAACACGAAAATTTTTGGAAAAAAACGAAATTTTCTTAAAACACGACATTTTTTTTTGAAACACGGGAATTTTTAAAACAAGACATTTTTTTGAAACAAAATTTTTTCTTAAAAAAAAATTTAAATACGAGAATTTTTAAAACACGAAAATTTTTAAAACACGGAAATATTTTTTTTTAAAACACGAAATTTTTTTTTGAAAACAAGAAAATTTTTGAAACACTAGAATTTTGAAAACACGAAGATTTTTGAAACATGAGAATTTTTAAAAGCACGAGGATTATTGAAAGCACGAAGATTTATAAAAAAACGACAATTTTTGAAATACGAGAAATTTTTTAAACGCGAAAATTTTTTTCAAACACGAAAACTTTTGAAAACGCGAAAATTCGAAAATTTCTAAAATACGAGTAATTTTTAAAGATTCGAAAATTTGAAACAAGAATTTTTTTTTAGAAAAACGTACCATATTTAACACGAATCGATGATATTCACCCCAACATGGCAATGAAATCGACGAATTAGTGTCAAACCAATTCAATTTAATATTTAATCGGGTTGTATTAAAACACGAGAAAATTTTTTTTGAAACACGAGGATTTTTGAACATTTTTTATTTTTAAAACGGGTCCCGAATTTAACATAAGCCATCAATATTCACCCAACATAGCGATGAATTCGGTGACTCGATGCTAAACCGATTCGTTGCCTTATTTATTAAAATTATTTAAAATAAAGTAAAATTAAAATTTAATTAAATTGTAAATATAAATACAAAAATATAAAAATATATAAAATGCATAAAATGCTAATAATATTAAAAGAAATAACATAAAAATACGAGCATTAAATTAAAAGAGAAATAAATAAAATTACCGAAAAATCTAAAACACGAACTTCGCCGAACGGGTTGCTAAAATTGAACCCCCTTTTTCTTCTTTTTTTCTTTTTTCTTTTTTCCTTTTTTCTTTTTCTTTTTTCTTCTTTTTCTTCCTTTTTTTTTCTGCTGGGCTGCCTTGTTGGGCTGGCCTGCGCGGGCCTGCTGGCTGGTGGCCTGTTGGCTGCTTGTTGGGCTGCTGGAATTGGGCCTATTGTTGGCCTGCCCTTTTTTTTTTTGTGCTGCTTCTTTCCCTTCTTTTTTTTGCTTTTTTTTTTGCTTTGATTTTTTTTTTGGGGCTTGTTTCTTTTTTTTTGTTTTTTCTTGGGCTGCTGGGTCGGATCGGGTCGTAGGTGGGTCGGGTCGGGTTGACCCGACTGTTATAATATTTTTTATTATTTCTTTTTTTTTTCTTTCTTTCTTCTTCCTCTTTTCTTCTTCCTTCTTTTTCCTTCTTCTTCTTCAAAGTCTAGCCTCCACCACCGCTTGCGCCGCCGCTACCTCCTCCGACGCCGGTACTCTTTCTTTTCTTCTCCTCTTTCTCTTTTCTTCTCTTTTCTTCTTTTTTCCTTCGAAAAAATCTCTCTTTTTGCAAGTTTTTTTTTATTTTTTTTCGTGGGTGTTCTTCTTTTTGGAGTTTAAACTCCTTTTTATAGTTGGTTTTGCTTCTTTTTTGCAGGTAGCAAGTGGGGAAGGAGCAGCCACCCATGTTTATGGCCTGAAAATCTGGGAAGTGGGTGCCCCAAATCATGTAACTTGTCTGAAGGACCAAATCGCAAATGCAGCAAAACTTCTGGGGCTAAATGTAATTTTTAGAAAATTTAGGATTAAAATGAAATTTAATGAAAGTTTAGGGGTCTAAGTGAAATTTAAAGAAAGTTTAAGGGTCAAAATGAAATTTAGGAAAAGTTTAGGTGTCAAAATGCAATTTTTATTTTTTTAATTTTTTTTTTTTTGAAATTTTGAAAATTAAACACAAACTCTAGTCGGACAAAAATTAGTGCTTACACCACATTATAAACGTCACAAGTGAACAAATCCATAAAAAGATTTAGGATCTATTTTTCTTGGGTCTAGTCCAATATACTGTCAGTCACATCTATGTTTATATCTTCTAGGAGTCATCTGCTTTGATGCCTAAGACAAAACATCTCCCTAATTAGACTTGATAGACGACATAAGTCTTTCAATCAATTTGCTAATTTTTGATTAGACTAAGGACATGTTTATTTTCATCTACTAATATAAGTTGTCTTTCCGTATTATGATTCGACTACGTAATACCACTTAGTATTAGTTTAAACATTAGACAACCAATGAGTGACATTTGCATCCATTTTACTTTGCGTGAAAAAATCATATAAGGACAATCATACAATGTATATTAACGTAATCAATGAATTTGTTTTATTAACCAATTTGTTCAAAAAAATTACAAGTTTACAAATGAATATACTACACTCAGGGTACCATATCCAATAGTTACCCCCTTAATCAATCATACTCAACTATTAATATAATCAAACAAATCAATCATTAATGCAAAAGAAATGAGGATCACAATAATAAAAATATTGTAAATTATATTATAGTAAGTAGATTGGAAAAGGGTTCACATACATAACAACCAAGGTAAATGAAATTTAGTTCAAATTTCCCAACATTACAACTTCAAAAAGAATTAAAACTGAAAAACAATTAATGTTTTTGTAGGGAGTTTAAATAAATTAGCAAATGTTACTCATATGGTTTGAAATCCTAGAAAATCTGACAGTTTTCATACCATGCAAATTTCAAACTTATTTTGCATCATCTTGACAAAGCTATCCTTGAAATTGGTAGATATATAACCAAATATTATATCATCAACATAGATTTGTGCAACCACAAAGGTACCTTGATGTCTGTTAATAAAGAGTGTTTTATCAACTAAACCTATAACAGTTCATTTTTCAGTGGTTTTGGGACTATAATTTCGACATGTGAGTCTATAAATATTAATTATTTAATGCTTACGAGGTTATTAGTGTCATATTAAAATTTAGTCCAATAAATTTGAGATTTATCTAGTTAATTAAGGAAAAAGGACTAAATCGTAAAGTTGCAAAAATTGCTTGCTATTAATTTTTTCTTAATTAAATGGTTTAAATAGTGAAAGTGAGAGGTTTTATGTTGCAATTAGTCCATAATTAAATATTATGGATGGTTGGTTGGTGATGTTTATTTTAAAGTTTATTACATTAAAATGTAAATTTATAAAAATAAAGTAATTAAAAACATAAAAATATGAATATCATCATCATCCACTTAGTCGTCTAAATGAAATCATAGCTCTTCGGAGCGTTAAATGGATCAGAAGCTAACACAAGGAAGGGGTTCATGGCTGTCCATGCAAAGCATACATGTTTTACGTAAAAATGTATGCACATGAATAGTGCTTAAACTGATGGGCATTTGTGTGATATGTGTTAAGTGTGATAAGTATCCGCATGTAAACTAACACTGATTGAACTTTGAAAATTTCTTGTGATTTTTAATCAGAAATGTAACACCCCTAACCCGTATCCATCGCCAGAATAAGGTTATAGGGCATTACCGGAGTTTACAAATTAATTTACAAACATTTCATTATTTCATCAAGCATTCATATTTATAACCAATCAAATTCAAAACATTAATGAGCTAACGTTGGCCAATTTAACTTTTTCATGCCATTATAACAAGAATCAAATCATCCAAAATTACTGATCGAACAAATGGATAGTGTGATATATCTCCAACAAGCTTTCAATCCAATCGAACTTCCAATAATCATTTCAATGCATCTAAAAATTTATACATATTACCAATAATAATTCAATTCCAATAATAAAATACATATTTATATAATATTCATCACCAAATAACATTCACTTTAATTAAAATTATACAAAATATAGTTCATACAAACTTACCAGGCTAAATTGCAGAAATACTAAAAGTCAGGGACATTTTGGTAATTTTCTATTTTTCTTGAATTTCCATCCAATCTTGATCTAAATTAATATTTCATTCAATTTATTAATTTAAATAATAAAACAATTCATTTCATGCAATTTGGTCACTTTTTGACATTTTTACAAATTTACCCTTAAAATTTTACTTTTATTCAATTTAGTCCCTGAACCTAAAACATGCAAATTAGCCATTTTTAATGAAAACTCATGCTAGTTGAATAATCATATGTTTTCCTTCTCCTCCTCTCCATTCCACATCCTTAAATGTATATAACATGCTTATATGTAACATTATCTATAATTTCATTATTTACTTATTTGTTCATTCAAAGCTGTCCACTTGAATCATAGTCACAAAATTATTTATATCTTGAGCTACGTAACTCCAAATTGAGATCCGTTAATTTTATATGAAACTAGACTCACATATCTTCTTACTATAAAATTTTTAGAATTTTTGGTTTAACCAATAAGTACAATTTATTCTTTAAATTCATTCCTATTCTGCTGTCTGACAGTTTTGACCCTTCTTCACTAAAAATTAATTATCTCCTCGTATAGGATTCAGATAATGTTCTCTTCTATTTCTATTGAAAATAGACTCATTAAATATTTTAAAAATATAAATTTAAGCCCCTAATAATTTTTATCCAATTTTTGATGATTTTCCAAATTCAGAACAGGGGAACCCAAAATCATTCTGACCTTATCTCACAAAATTTATTATAACTCATGATTTACAATTTCACTGCTTACGTTGTTTCTTCTATGAGAAACTAGACTCAATAAGCTTTAATTCCATATTTTTTTCATCCTCTAATACAATTTCTACGATTTATGGTGATATTTCAAAATTAACCTACCGCTGCTGTCCAAAACTGTTTTAGTGCAAGATGTTGATAATCAAATTTATAACACACTCCTTTCCTTTCTCTACAATATTTTCTATCAATTCCTCTTGTTTCCCTTCACTAACATATCAAGAACATAGAACCTTATATAATAAAACCCTACATTAACCTCAATTTCATACTTTTTCAATAATATCAAACTCAAAAATATATTGAAATCTTGATGTTCTTATCTTGCTCTATTGATTTCAATCTTTAACTTAATTTTCTCTCTCCTCCAGCCTCTATTTCTTGAATCTAACTTGATATTCTAGCTCCCCATGGTCTCCTTATCAATTTTCTCTCTTGCTGGCTATGGAAATTTTATTTGATTTTTAAGTGAAAATGGTGAACTTTTAATGAGAGGACCAAATTGTAAAAAAAGAAAGTTTCTTTCTTTCTTTTCTCTTCATACGTTGGAATGCATGGGAGAAGATGATTCATCATCATCTTTTCTTCCATATATATATACTAAATAAAATAACAATAAAATGATAAAATATTATTTAAAAATCAAATTAAAATATTAATAAACTAATATTTATTTAATCTAAAATATCTCCAACATCATCATTATTTTCTAGATTTCTTTTTCTTCTAATTGACCTTTTTGCCGTTTAGATCTTTTAAAATTCCATCCTTGATTCATCACTTAATTTGGTAAAATTATGATTTAGTCCCTCATAATTCTTCATCTATTCAATTTGGTCCTAATTCATCTATTTTCCTTAGTTTCTAGATTATTCCACCCTTAAAATATTTACACTATTGGTCCTTCAACTTTTTCATATTTACACTTTAACCCCTCAAATTTTAAGTATTTACTCTTGGGTAACAAAACTTTTCTCACTTTTGCAATTTAGTCCTTTCTTTAATTAATATGTCATAATATACTTCCCAATGTTGCCATAACTCAAAATTCTCCTTTTTGTCTCTTTATTTCCTTACTATATCAAAGATAATATCTTACTGTAAAAATTTTCGGGGTATTACATTTCTCTACCCTTAAAATAAATTTCGTCCTCGAAATTTTATTGTTTTATTATATCAAGAATACCTACTCTCTTACTGTAATAATTTTCGGGATCACATATCAATTTAGAATTTTTAAATAAATTGAGTGCTCAAACATCGAAATTTTTGAACAAAATTTTCACGAAATCATTCTATGAAATTGTAGACCATAAAAATAAAATTTTCCTCGTTGAATTTGTGGTTCCGAAACCACTGTTCCGACTAGACCCAAAAATTAGGCTGTTACAAGAAATAGGTTATATTTGCCTGTAAATTGAAGTTATAGTAATTCATACTTAGAAGCGGACAATGTCCGCCAGGGAATAATACTTATTTTATGTTATGATTCAGCCCTTGGGTTGTACGCATTTATAATGTTGCATCCGTGTGAATTGTTTGATGATAATTGTCTTATTTATTTAACTTGGCTACATTTCTTGAAACCTTGACCGAAAGGTCCGTGAGTTGCTTTGGGACTCACTAAGTTCATTTGAACTTACCTAGTTTCCTCTTACCATTTAAGGTTTGGTAAAGACTACGGACTCTTGCAAGGGACTCAGCCAGACATTGCAGACTTGTTTGTTAGCCATTCATTGATTATTTGTAACATGTATATCATACGAGGTGGCCTCTAGTCTTGGCCTCATTTGTTAGAACAATGTACAAACTATTTTGGGATGTTTCTTAAAATGAATATATCTTATATTAATTGAATGATGGCACTTCACCAAAGAATTTCCTTTTAAGTCATATATGTTCTGGCGTACATTTATTTTCTCTTGATTTTTACTCTAACGATTATAATACGCCAAACAACATTTTTAAGATTGTTCGCTAAATTTTACTTATATACTTAACTTTTGAAACCTTCATTTTTGTTATTCTGAAATGATATATGTTTTCTGGTAACATCACTGTTCGTCGGACAAACGGCCAAATAGGGGTGTTACATGCATATATACCCTCTAACTAATTTTTGGATATTTGGAGCCGTTGGGAGCATTTATTTCACGCATTTAATGTAGCCTGCAATAATATGTCTTGAGACATATAACCCTTGTATCGAGTCAAGAAGAACAAATATGACCATTGGAGCTTGAGGTCTCGAAACACAATAGGCATGTCTTGAGACAATTGATCATATGTTTTGAGACAACTATTCAATTGTCTCGAGACAAGGTTCTTTTGAAGCATTTTTAGCTTCAATGTTGGTCTACCTCGAGACTGGCATGCTTGTGTCTTGAGACATGACTGGGAACCTTAAAAAATGTGGCTTAGAAACATTTTAAAGGACTTGGGGTTGCTTAAAAACATTTTTAGAAAGTTTAAGTCATTTAAAAACTTTATTTTTGAGTTTGTAACACTTGAAAATATATTTTGTTACCTCCACATTACAACCCAGTCAATCTTAATATTACTGCAACCTTGATGTCATACACTTTTAAGTGGACTCTTGAAAGAACTTCTTTCGCTCAAATACCTTCTTGCTTAAGGTTTCAATATTGGTGAAATAATCATAAATGAATTAAGTAAAACAACTCCTATAGAATAGATTTGATGCTCTCATGTCATTTTCTTCATGGAGGATTATATTCTTTTTGATAGTCACTAATCAACTGATTAATCTCACCAAGATGATAGCAGGACAATCACGTTAATTAAGAAGTCCTCCAACTTCTCAACCTAGCCTTTATCCATAAATATTCACAGACCAAATCTCACTATACTCAAAAGTGTTGCGAGCGTTATAGCACCTACATTGTTCTGACAACAAGGTTCAAGAATGGTGGACAGATAGACTGAATCTAATTCGAATACTGTTATATATCTTGGTGATCTAATCCAAATGGGGGTTCCTTGAAGCTACGACAGATATTTAAGTGGTAATGTTGGACTGTAGGATGTAATATGTCTAGGTGATGTAGTATTCCAACACTGTAGTATCGTATCAATACCTGTAAAAGAAATATTTTGGATAATGTAACATATAATCTTAATGTTTTCCTCAAGTATCTGGTATGATTTAATTACATGAGAAAGCTTTTGTAACTAAGCTCTTGCATTGGATAAACTAACAGCATATTAGCAACAAATTAAGATATTAAATGGAAGTCAACTTCTCATATATATATTTTTATAATAGGACAATGCAAGTATTCGTATTTATTTTGAGTTTATTTTGATATTTAAATTTGAATTTTGTCAAGATTTAATGATGTGACTAATGTTCTTGAAACATTATTGGATTGGTTAGTTAGACCAATTGGACCGAGAATTGATTGGTATATTAGTCCAAACAAAGGGGTTGAACTGGTTGAATTGAAAATTGTTCCAAACTGGTAAAATTAAAAAATGAAACAAAACCAGTAATAGATTGAGTCGATTTAACAAATTTTTAATTTTAATTTTAATTATTGTTAGCTTAATAGTTGAACCGATCAAATTGATTAAATAAAGAACTAGTGGTTTGACCGGTTCAACTACTGGTTCATTTATTGGAACACTATGACACTTTAAATTTGTACCATATCATCACCTGAAAATTTATATAGATTTTTTAATTTTCAAGTGATGATGTGACAAAATTGTAGAGTATCACATCATCAAACTTTTATATTTTTTAAATTCAGAGATCAAAATATATTTAGTTGTCAAGCTCAAATATAAAAATAAATAATAAATACATATACCCAAATAAACTTAATTGTGAAATACAAAAATAAAAAAAAAATTATATTATCCAAGAAAGCCAAACTTTGCTACAAAGAAAGGAAATAAAACCCAAAAGAGGCAAATTTCATCTCTTTGGGAAAAGAAATTACTATAACTTTTAATTTTGTGGTATGATGAATTAGTTATTGAATATAAAATATAACTTGGAATTGTTAGATGATTCATTTTTTTAAAATATTTTTTATGTATATCTTACAGTTTATATTCAGAATTTGTGATTGTTCATTCAAACAATGTCGTCTTTAAAGTATAACTACATGTATCCTCGTCTATTTTATAATTTATCATTAATCTTATTCAAATCAAAAATAAAATTCAAATAAAATAACGATTCCATCCTTAATACTTAGTGTTATTATTTATTACATCATTTTCTGATGCAAACATATGCATGCATTTATATATCATCAGCATCTTATTTAATTCTCAAGTTTATCATATCAAATCTCTTATCCAAAGGTTGACATTCTCCGACACGTCTTAATTCAACTGTTTATGGGGCTTTTTCTAGAAGGATGTCATTATTTAAAAATAGAAGTTACAAATACTATATTCAAATTGAATCTCATGTAATGATTTAATGGTTAAGAGTGTTTATTGTTCCAGGTGTGGTTTGGGTTCGGTTCGTGCTAGTCGTGTTGATTATTCGGGCTTTACCTATTATCGTAATTCATCTATATCATGCAATTGGAAAAGTCATGAATTTTGTTTAGGGAAAATATATAATTATAAAATTTTAAGGGTCAAAATTAATTTTTTGTTAAAAGAACTTGAATTGAATTATAAGTTTTCTGGAGGGGCTAAAGATGTATATTTTTCATTTAACCAAAGGTTAAAAAGATTTAAATTCGAAAAAAAATGAATATTTTGAATTTGGTTAAACTGCACAAATAGCTGCTGTTAAAATTACATTTTGACCACCTAATTACAAAAGTTACATTATAGTCACTAAAGTTATCAGGTATTTACAATTTTGTCACTTCCCATTAACTTCTCTTACTCTCTTAACGAAATGATGACGTGTTGACTCAATGGTTAATAACTAAATTGGCCCTTGGGTACTATATTTTCAATTTGGTACCTTTGAATTTTAACATTAATTCTAAAAAAATTTAAAATTATCATAAATTTATAAAAATTATGAAAATTCATATTTTATTTTCTAGAATTATAAAGATATTTTTATAATTTATAATTTTGTAAAAAATTTAAAAATTCCATAAAATTTTGATCAAAATTAATCTTAACTTCCAAATGGTTGATAAAATTTTATTAGAATCTTTTTGGAATTTTTTTTTAATTTCTGCATGACTATAATTTTTTTAAAATATTTTAATAATATTAGAAAATAAATTATGAATTTTCATATTTTTTTAAAGAATTTTATGACATTTCTTTATTTTTTAGAATTATTGTTTATTTTTTTTCTAAAAGTATCAAAGTGATGCTTTAGGTATATTTCATAGGCCAAATTAGTTATTAACCCTTGAATTAACATGTCACGCAATCATTTTGTTAAGAGGTAACAAAGTTAATGGATGAGTGACTAAAATATTACAAACCGATAACATGAATGATTATAATGTAATTTTGATAGTTAAGTGAGTCAGTGACTAGAATATAGATTTAATCTGAATTTAGTTATCATTTGTTTAATTTATGCTTTTAAGTTTTGAAGGGGCTAAAATATTTCCATTTAATCAAAAGAGAGGGGAACGTGTCAAGCAATAACAAGTTGAAGGGTTCATGAGCCAAATAGAGTCAGCTATACCCACATTTATTTGTCTTCCTTTAATCTCGTTTTGGCATCTAATTTATTATTAATAGGAGGAGATGAATAGGATTGTTTGAGATTGAACCCAAATTTTCATGTTACAACATAATGCTCTTGCTATTGGACCAACAGATTATTTATGTGACTTTTTGGTTATCATTATATAAAAATAGTATGCTGATTTGGTATTTCGAATGTAAATTCTACTTGCCACATGATTTTAAAATTTAATAAATTGAAAGTTATTGTTTAATTATGACTAAAATTTTAAATTATAATATGAAAAGACTAATAACAAACTATAAACTAACTAAAATAACTGAATAAACAAATTAAATTAAAATTCGAATTAATTCTTTTCTTTATTCTAACGAAAAAGAATGCCATGAACAGGACCCCCCTCTTTCGGCAATGCGTTGGGCTTATCCGCGTATTTTGAGTTTTGCAAGATTCTACGAGAAAACCACACAAATCTCTATCAAATCAATGGTGCCATGGCATCAATTCATCCAAATATCTCAATGGAACCTTCACCTTTTTCATTTCCTTTTGCCTCCTTTTCCTTCATCTTAATTACGTAATTCCCAAGCTCACTACCTTCAAACAATGGCGTATATCCCACCCATGTATATATATGTTTATGTTCATGACAGCATCAAATCAATCAACCACCATTTGCTTCAACCTTCAAATTTCTCTTTAGAATTTTCACTATATGGATCGAGTTGCAAAACTGGCATCTCAAAAGGCAGTGGTGATCTTCAGCAAGAGCTCGTGTTGCATGTGCCATGCAATCAAGAGACTGTTTTACGAGCAAGGGGTGAGCCCAGCAATCTACGAGCTGGACGAAGATGCAAGAGGCAAGGAAATGGAGTGGGCTTTGACGAGACTCGGGTGCAAGCCGCCGGTCCGGCGGTGTTTATAGGTGGCAATTTGTTGGCTCTGCGAACACAATCTTGACCTTCAGCTCAATGGTTCGTTGATGACTTGCTCAAAATGCAGGGGCCATTTGCTTTGACCTTGTACTGAAAGTAATTTATAGAGACTGCTAATTAATGTATCTTTTATATGAACTTGTGCTTTGAATTTTGGAAATTTGAGTCTAATCCTCAAAGTCAAACACTTTTCTCTCTTTGGTTGATCAATAATTCTTCAAGTGGGCATTTTTCTCACATTTTAGGCTATGGGGTGTTTTAGAGAAGGGATTGTATGAAACTATGATTCACGTATCATTATCCCTTTCCATAAGAGAATGACAAATCGAATTTTTTCTCTTGAAAAAATTCAAATCCAACTAAAAATGCTAAAAATAAGGAAGAAAATTTGATTTATCATTCTCCTACTAGAAAGAGATAAGAATGACGTGGAATCATAATTTTATATAATATCCTTTCTCCTACTTTTATTGTTGCCTTCATGTTTTTTGCCACGTTTTTTAAATGTGCTAAAATATTGAGATGATCTCTTCCTAGGGTTGAGAAAATAAATTGAGATAAGTTAAAATTTATAATTATCCAAACTGAGCTAATTATATATTTTATTTTTTCTATTTAAATTAATTAATAAAAGTAATTTAAAATACTAGGTAAACATTTTTTTAAGAAAATTTAAAAATCATTGGACTGAAATTTCAGTTATTTACTTAGTTTCTTTTTTTAAAAAAATTACATAATAACCATCATTTAAAAAAAAATTAATCCAAACCCACCAATATCATTATTATCATTATGAACGATATTAGGTAAATATCATAAGCCTTTGCAGTAAGAGCTAGATTGCATTTTATTTCTTATTTATGAGTAATTGTTTTCTTGATCAAGACAAATTGGTCCTTTTGTTAAAAAAAAACATTCTATTATGTTAAAATTGACATTTGATAATATGACGTAAATGACTGTACATATACCGTTGTGTACAAGACGTTTTTATTAAAAATGGATGAAATTTTTACGTGACCTTTACTTTTTGATTTACGTATATGACTAATCTGACTATTTTTTAGTAAAAAATGCTTTTGATAAGAAAGAATACTTTCTATTTTTTTTTGTGTATTATTAATAAGGGTGTATTCTTATGCTTTTAAACAGTCTAATTCAATTTTAGGTGCATTTCTCTGCATTGATATATGAATTCGAGATTTATATTCATTTAATATAATATGAACAAATCATTAAAAGTCGAATTTTAACTTTATCCTTTACTTTCTTTGTACCAAAATAAATATATATTCTTAAAACTTAAAATGTGATGTAACTGTTTAAATATTTGTATGTTTGAAATTTAGGTTTTTTTAAAGAATTTTTTAAATTTAAAATTTAGTTTAATTGTGATAACATTAAAATTATTTTACTAAATTTAAGTTAATTTCAATGTGATTTTTTTAAATGTCTCACTAGTAAACTTAATTGAAAATTTTAACTGTGTTGACATTGAATCTAAATCTTCAAAAGAGCAAAAGGATTAACTTATATTTTTTGTATTTATTGGGTATACATATTTCTTTTTTTATTACTCAATATAATTCATATTAATCATTTTTAATATTAATT